>NC_072373.2:49380000-49617500 GCF_028885625.2 Pongo pygmaeus | reverse complement strand
TGTTTGGCAGATTTAATTATAATACTAAAGTTTCTAGAGAAGCACCTCTGATATTCCTTCATTAATTTTCTGAGTATTCGAAGACAATAAAAGGTGGAAGGTATGTTTGGGTTTATCTGACAACATTGTCATAATGCATTTTGACATTTTTAAATGTATTTGAAGCTGATGAAATGGAAATTTTGGATTTTGGCAGTAGAGAAAGAACTTGAATTTCAGCCAGTGGATTCCCAAGATAAGTATTAGTGACTTATATTGAAGATGTAACTGAATACAGGGTCAGCTGCTAGCAGCTCAAAAGCCAAACTTGGGAGACAAGGGTTGGTGGGAGGAAAAGTAGGTTTGTTTGGAAAGCCAACAAAACCAAGAAGATGGTGAACTAGCATTCTAAAGTATCATCTTAATCAGTACGAATTTCAGGTTCTTTTTATGTTAAGGGCAGGGGAAGGCAAGGAGGTTGGGATCAAGAGGTAACCAATAAACACAGACATCTGTGTGCCAGCCAGGGTCCAGGGAGGTTGGGAACTTCATTGTCTTTGGTCAGGTCACAATGCTCCCATAAATCTTTAAGAAAACATAGTTCATTATTAACATATTTCTCTTTTAATCCCAGAGTTAGCCCTTAAAACTACATTATTGCTATTTTTGTATATTATCTCAGTGTTCTAAAATTATCCTTGCCTATGTGCAGGAATGGGTAAATGCCGCCTAAATAATACTGGAGTTAGTTATGGTAGTTTTTTTTGCTGTTTCACTGTTAAAATTCTCTACTGTCAAAGACTCATTCCACAATCTTGTGAGATTAGGGACACTGGGACATTTTCTCTCAACTGGCTACTTCCAACTGAACAGGGCCAATGTACTGCAACTGTGGAATGAAACCATTTGACTTGGCAAAGAGCTGATATTCAGGTCCTTGTAAGAAAATGGGCTGGGCACAGTAGCTCACACTTATAATCCCAGCACTTTGGTAGGCTAACGCAAGAGAACTGTTGAGTCCAGGAGTTTGAGACCAGCCTGGGCATCACAACAAAAGCTTGTTTCTACAAAAAATTTAAAAATTACCCAGGCATGGTGGCACATGCCAGTGGTCCCAGCTACTTGGGAGGCTGAGGTGAGAGAATTGCTTGAGCCCAGAAGTTCTACACTATAGTAAGCTGTGATTGTGCCACTGCACTCCATCCTGGGCACTAGAGTGAGACTCTGCCTCAAAAAAAGAAAAGAAAAGAAATCAGACATTCAGAAACAATTTCAAGGTCCCCTCATTGACTTCACTGTCAGAGGGTTAAAATGTCTTTACAAGGCTGGGCATGGTGGCTCACACCTATAATCCCACACTTTGGGAGGCTGCGGCAGGTGGATCACTTGAGGTCAGGAGTTCAAGACCAGCCTGGCCAACATGGCAAAACCCCGTCTCTATTAAAAATACAAAAATTAACCAGACGTGGTGGTGGGGACCTGTAATCCTACGTGCTCAGGAGGCTGAGGCAAAAAAATTGCTTGAACTCAGGAAGTGGCGGTTGCAGTAAGCTGAGATCACACCACTGCACTCCAGTCTTGGTGACAACAACAACAACAAAAAGTCTTTACAGTGGCTACACAGGTTATAGTTCATTACAATGTCATGTTAGACCAACCATACTCAACCATAATGTCATGTATGATTGCATTTTAACCAACTGAGAGGTGACTTGCAAGTAATCTATTACAAATAATAAAATACCAACACTTATGTATGATATTTTATACATAAATTACTGTATACCCAAGATAGGCCCTATCAATATATTATTATTATTATTCCTTGGAATTTGTTATTTTTTTCTAAATTAGAGATGAAAAGTTATAGTTACAGATAATCCTGTAGGAAATATATGTAAACTGCCACCTACTCTGTCTATAACGTGGTCCATAGTTAGGAAGTAGCACTAGCTTCAATGGAAATTATGAATTATTTAAGTGCTTTGTTTCTCCACAATTCGAAGGTGAAGAGGAGATTTTTCAAAATGTAAGTATGCTCATAAGGGTAAGTTACATCTATGAATGTTGATATGTATGTTAAGACAGAAAACAATAAGTACCTCAAAATTCTAGAATGCCTATTAATGAAAATAATGGCGTGAAGAAATAAATTTCTTCAGCCAGTAGTCTTAACCTAATTCCATGTTTCTGTTATTTTGGGATTAAAAGGAGAATTATCTTGAGGGAGGGATGTCTAAACTTAGTTAAAGTAAAGATAAGAGCTGTGAACTCAAAAAACTTTTGTTTTTTGTGGTTGGTGTTTTGGGGTTTTGTTTTGTTTTGTTTTGTTTTAAACAGGGTCTCACTCTGTCGCCCAGGCTGGGAGTACAATGGTGCAATCTCGGGTCACTAAACCTCCACCTCCTGAGCTCAATCAATCCTCCTACCTCAGCCTCCCCGGTAGCTCGGAGTACAGGCACTGCCACCATGCCTAATTTTTTTTTTTTTTTTGGGGGGGGGACGGAGTCTCGCTCTGTCGCCCAGGCTGGAGTGCAGTGGCACAATCTCGGCTCACTGCAAGCTCCGCCTCCCAGGTTCACGCCATTCTCCTGCCTCAGCCTCCCGAGTAGCTGGGACTACAGGCGCCCGCCACTACGCCCAGCTAATTTTTTTGTATTTTTTAGTAGAGACGGGGTTTCACTGTGTTAGCCAGGATGGTCTCAATCTCCCGACCTGGTGATCCGCCCGTCTCGGCCTCCCAAAGTGCTGGGATTGCCTGACTAATATTTTTTAAATATTTTTGTGGAGACCAGATCTTATGATATTGCCCAGTCTGGTCTCATACCCGTGGGCTCAAGTGATCCTCCAGCCTCATTCTCCCAAATTGCTGGGATTATGGGTGTGACCCACCACACCCAGCCAAGAGCAGCCAACTCTTAAAATTTTCTCCTTCTTTCCCAAGAGGAGAACTTGTGGCTGTGCCTTAGACATTATAAATAAATGTAAGTCAAAATTTTGTAGTTATTTATAGAGATACTTGATAGTTTGGTACCTCTCTAAATATTTTCCATTCTCCGGGGCTGAAAAAAAAAAGAAAAAAGATTTGATTTCCAGGGAAATGGTGTTGAAGGGGAATTTTATCTGTATTTTCATTACCAGTATTCTGAAGTTATTCACGCAATGTAAAAAAATTAAAGGATCACAGTTGTTATTTTAGAAATGTTCCCTCCTCACCTATTGTGTGTCTTGTCCTTTGGCCTCTTTCATTTTTCTTGTCTTTTCTGACTTAATGTTGCTACTCTCGTCATCATTTATCCCTTTCCTTTTGATCCATCTCATAAATTACCCCCTGCCCTTGGTCTGAATTTGACATCACCAAGACCAGGTTATGCCTCTCTACTCTTCATTTTCATTCACTTTGCTTTCCTGTGCTTCTCTTTGCCCTCTAAATCCTGTACCTTCTACAGAATCCTTGAGGTCAACACTGAGATTCAAGTGGCAAGAGATAATGAGTTTTAAATGTCAAATGTTCTATGAAAAAGAAAACTTTAAAGATGTATTTTGACTTAAACTCTTTTTTCCTTGATATATTTCTACTGTCATAAGAAGTTATGATTTCAAAGAGCTAGAGATCTATTTTCATCCATGAAAGATGTCTCATCCTACACAAAGGTCACCAAGCTTTAGGAAACATTGGGAGATGAAAACATACGCTTTTGAGAACATAATAAATACACCCTATTGAAAACAAATTTTTCTATACTTTTCCATAATGTTTGTTTATGATTACTACTTAATACTTACTGAGGTTTCAGCTGAAATTTTACTGTAGAACAGCCAGCTTCCTTTCATACTAAAAAAGCAAGCGTTTATCAACCACTTACTATACACTTGTCGTTGCTCAAAGCATTGGGAGATACAGAAAAATAAATATTTAGAGAGGTACAAAACTATCAAGTATCTCTATAAATAACTACAAAATTTTGACTTACATTCATTTAAATAAATATATAATCTCAGAGGTCTCGGTCAAATAAGAAAAGCAAATCTAATATGTAAGCAGCACAGTGTAATAATACATGCATATGCCAATATTTGCCAAAACAATGATGGAACCATGGTGTTAGGAGATGCAGAGGTAGATTAGACATGGATCCTGCCCTTAATGAATTTACAGTCTAGTGAAGAAGAAAAGATAGGTACATGACAAATAAAACAGATTAGAAAATGAAACCTTGTTAAATTTTCTTAAAGGGGCTGTGAAATTTTGGAACAGGAAACTTTTATTTACTACTATGGGAAATCACAGACGATTTCATAGAGATAATGATATGGAAGCTGGACCTTGAAGACATAGCAGTAGGAACTCTATTGTTTCCACTCAGTATTGCTGTGAACCTAAAACTCACTAAAAAATAAAGTTCAATGCGGAGCACGGTGGCTCAAGACTGTAATTCCAGCACTTTGGGAGGCTGAGGCAGACAGATCACTTGAGGTCAGGAGTTCGAGATCAACCTGGCCAAAGCAGGTTATTTAATCTCTCCCTTCTTCCACTCACAGTAGCAGCTTCTATTGGATTGATACACACTGAAGAAGTTTGCCTGGGCTCCACCCCAGAGAACTGCAATCAGCTTTCACAATTCAGCTGGTCACAGTTGGGTGCCATATTGGACACTCCTCAGCCCACCTACCGCCCTGGGTGAGGGAACTGGGGAAGATCTCTTTTGCAGAACTTTCCTGGAGGTACAGAATTTCAGGTTCTCCTGATAATAGTTAGGCTCAACCAGTTTTTAGGGCATCCTCATTAGGCATATGCATGGCATGGGAAATGGGATACTGAGACCTCCTTTGAGACACTATTTCATACTACAGCTTGCTAATCAGGGTGCTAAAATATACTGGTAAACAGCAAATGGATTACAGGCATGCTGAGAGATACTAATCTCCTTGGCACCCACAGCAACTAGGCTGGCGTGTCACCAAGAGAGTCACCCCCAGCCTTAAGCAGCCTTCTTTGAGGATCTTCAGAGAGCTGAAGGAGCATGAGCATCTGGGCTGGGAGCAGGGGCTCAAACCTATAATCCCAGTACTTTGGGAGGTCAAGGCAGGAACTTGAGGCCAGAAATTCCAAACCAGCCTGGGCAACATAGCGAGACCTCTATCTCTACAAAAAAAAAATTTTTTTAATTAGCCAGGTGTGGTGGCACATGCCTATGCTCCTAGCTACTGGGGAGTCTGAGGCAGGAGGATCACTTGAGCCCAAGAGTTTGAGGTTGAAGTGAGCTGTGATTGCACCAGTGCACCCCGTCTATTACTTGGATATTGACTTTAGGAGCCAGCTCTCTACATTATTTCAAAATAATAATAGAGCTACATTTTAAAGAATGTGCCTGCCTTTTTAGAGTGGTCACTTAGAACACACCAATACCAATGAGCATATAGATGTATTTAATATATGCAACAACAAAGATTCAACTACTGTCTGCCCAGTGCTTGCCATCAGCCTTGTTGCCATCCTCCACCCTCATCTTGCTGGCAGGAATGCTCTTAGGAACCTGTTACATAATTCTTCCTGCAGCTCCACGAACCCCTTGTTCCAGGAGTTTGGATGGGGACTCCTGACAGGCACTGGACAGCCAGCAACTTAAATATCTGTCATCACATAAGTCAGATACACCTCCCTATTTGCTATTAATGGTTTCTAAGTGACCATCCCAACAATGCAAATGCCTTCTGCAAAATTTTGCTTTATTATTATACCGAAATACCTGGTATGGAAAAGTTTTATAGAAATCACATTATCATAAGAAATTTCAGTGTTACAATTATAAGGAGAAGATAAAGAAAGGCTGTTATTTCCAATATAATTCAAGTGTTATAATTATTTTAAATAATTGTGAAGATTGGTTTAAATTTTGTCATATATTTGTGGGAAGAGAATCTATTGTTGAACATAAAAATATTGAAGAGACTATTATTTAAAAGTCTTAATCAGAAATTACATAAAGCCATTCAACTATAATATCTAGTATTAAAAACTTACAGTCATAAAAGCAACTTTAAGGCCTCATTAAAAATTATGAAAATAGAGCTTCCAGATAGCTGAATACATGGAGGTTCCTGGAGGGTGGTACACCCAGGGAGGGTATGGAAGCTCCATTCCCCTTCCCCCATATCTTACTGTATGCATTTCTTCGTCTGTATCCTTTGTAATATCCTTTATGATAAACTGGCTTTTTTTTTTTTTTTTAATTTAAAATAGAAAGCTAGGCACGGTGGCTCACACCTGTAGCCACAATGCCTGGCCGGTAAATGTTTTTTACAAGGAAGCCAAAAACCTAGAAAGAGGCGTTTGCTTTATTGATATTGTCTGCAATGAAATTCCAGAGCACTACGACAAAGAATCTGAGGATCCTAAACACTTCAAGTCAGAGAAGACAGGATGGGGACAGTCAAGGGCAGGCTGAATAGATAGACATCAGCCCATCATGTGCTTCTACGAGCTGGAGACCACCAGTGAGGTTGGAGGTCTGGAGGCTTCAGACCAAAGTAGGGCAATTTGTACACAAGTCAGTCAAAGACGACATAGGCTTTTGCATGGGTTGATGAATGGTATGTGATAATGGATGATGTTCAGGAATATGAAAAAAACATGCCTGAGCAAACTAACATAAAAAGTTTGCAATCAACATTCCTCGCCTGCAAATGACATAGTGAGTCATGCCCAAACAAGTACATGACAATTGATGAAGTCTGAGAATTTGAACGAGCCATTCAGGAAGCCACCAAGAAGAAAATTGGCATTGCCCCACCTGCAATTTCTAGCTTAAGCATTCCCCGACTGCCTTCTGGCAGCAGTCCCTTTCTAGTGCTTCATTACTCCATCACCCCTCGCTCCACAGATGTATCTGAATTGCTGTCAGGTCCCAAATATTGGCCCCAGAAAAAGTCTGCCCTAGTAACGCTCATGCTTCCAGGTCCTGAGAAAAAAAGCTGCCCTGAATGTACTTGGCACATACTCTTCAGATAAACCATGTCAGCCCAAATCAGAGTTACTTCATATGGATATCTCATGGGGTTTTATATTTTCATTTTGGCTTGTTTTAAAAAAAAAAAAAATCTGATATAGAAAAAGATGCTTTGTCACACAAACATGTTCCTTCAACCTCTGAGTGTGCATATGATTAAGTAATTTCACATATGATTCCCTAAGTATGCCACACAGCATCACATAAGATGTTAGCTTAGTAAGATTTGCAAGGGACAGAAGGAATCTTCTGTGGTCATAGCAGTAAGCCTGGGAGGAAGCCTTGTTATTGGGCATTTGATGAGGTTTGCAAGGACTCCAAGCATAAATAAGAGGCCGAGCACGGTGGCTCACGCCTGTACTTTGGGAGGCTGAGGTGGGCAGATCACCTGACATCAGGAGTTTGAGGCCAGCCTGACCAACATGGAGAAACCCATCTCTACTAAAAATACAACATTAGCCAGGTGTAGTAATGCAGACCTGTAATCCCAGCTACTTGGGAGGGTGAGGCAGGAGAATCACTTGAACCCGGGAGGCAGAGGTTGTGGTGAGCTGAGATCGTGCCATTGCACTCTAGCCTGGGCAACAAGAGTGAAATTCCATCTCAAAAAAAAAAAAAAAAAAAAAAAAGAATCAATAAACAAAAACTTTGCACCACTTTGTTACAAGGTGTGGTAAAACGTAGTAAAGGTGGCTGCGCACAGTGGCTCACGCCTGTGATCCCAGCACTTTGGGAGGCCAAGGTGAGTAGATCACTTGAGGCCAGGAGTTCAAGACCAGCCTGGGCAACATGGCAAAATGCTGTCTCTACTAAAAAAAAAAAAAACAAAAATTAACCAGGTGCAGTGGCGCATGTTTGTAATCCCAGCTACTTGGGCGGCTGAACCCTGGGAGGCGGAGGTTGCAGTGAGCCAAGATCGCACCACAGCACTCCAGCCTGCGCAACAGAGTGAGACTCTGTCTCAAAAAAAAAAAAGGTAAAGTCAATTTCCACTCATCAAACCTGAAATTCTCCAAAATACTCTTAGGCGTAATATACTTAATTGTTAAATTTTGAACTGCTGATCATCAATATTTGAATACCAATACTTATTAAGGTCCCTATGTTGTTAAGTTTGACTCAGGATTTGGGGCCTAATTAACTCTTTAAACTTTTAAAAATTTTAATTATCAATCTTTAGAGTCTCCAAGTGCAATTAATGATAACTTATTTATGCTTTCCACAGAATTTAATAAAGATTCCACTTAGAGTAAAAAAAGAAGATAGTGCGTAAAAGGATTTGGTTAGAAATTGAATTGATTTATGGCAACGAACTGCTTCCTGCTCTGTATCAAGAAATAATTCATTTGGCTAAGGAGGCACTTCCCTGCAAAGGTGAAACCAATATTGTGCAGTGGAGACGCCTAGGTTTTGATGACCAACAGATCGAGCTCAATTCTAGCTCAAAAATTTGCTACCTGTATAACCTTGGTCAGCACCTCCAAATGTCAATTTTATTAACTGTGATTTACCTTTTATTTAATCAACAAAAAATACTTATGGGGCACCTTCTCCATACTGGGTATTATTCCAACTGCTGTAAATTCAGCAATAAAAGATCCCTGTCCATCACAGAATTTACTTTTTAATCCTTTTTTTTTTTTTTCAATTGAGACAGAGTATCACTCTGTCACCCAGGCTGGAGTACAGAGGTGTGATCTCAGCTCACTGCAACCTCTGCCTCCCAAGTTCAAGCGATTCTCCTTCCTCAGCTTCCCGAGTAGCTGGGATTACAGGTGCACACCACCACACCCAGCTAATTTTTGTATTTTTAGTAGAGATGGAGTTTCACCATGTTGGCCAGGCTGGTCTCGAACTCCTGACATCAAGTGATCCACCTGCCTTGGTCCCTGATACAAAGTAAGTGCTCAGAAATGTGAATTTTTTCCTATTTCTCCAATATACTACTTTTTCAAAATTCATAAACATCTCAAAGCAAAAAAAAATCCACTTGTTTCTGTCTTTTAATAAATAACTAAAATAAAAATTATGAAAATATTTTATTGGTTTTCTATTTAATATGTCCCCCAGTGCTGTGTAATTTCTCTTCTCTTCATAATCATTTAATATAAACAATAGTGAATTGTTCCCCTGGCTTCATATAGACACCCTAAATCTCCTTCGGTTTACCCCAGTGTGTGTTACAAATATCATTTTGGGGCCAGGAGAAGTGGCTCACTCCTGTAATCCCAGCACTTTGGGAGGCCAAGGTGGGCGGATCATTTGAGGTCAGTTGTTCTAGACCAGCCCAGTCAACGTGGCGAAACTCTACTAAAAAAAAAAACATACAAAAATCAGCTGGGCATGGTGGTGCACATCTGTAATCCCAGCTACTTGGGAGGCTGAGGCATGAGAATCACTTGAACTCGGGAGGCAGAGGTTTCAGTTAGCCGAGATCGTGCCACCACCCTCCAGCCTGGGCAACAGACCAAGACTTGGTCTCCAAAAAAAAAAAAAATCACTTTAGTGTGTGTGCCATGACATGGAATAGCTTAAGAGACACTGATTTATACTGATACACATTGACCATAAGATTTGCAGAAAATATGCAAATGAGGAACATTTGCTAGAGTATGGATATCTTTATCAGTGCATTCCCTGGAACGGCTAGCCTTCTCTTGTAACTATTTGGAAAAGAAACAGAAATCCTGAGATTTATAGAGTAACCTTGATTCTTCAATTCTTTCTTCTCCCAATTCCTAAGTAACATGTTCTCATCTAATTCTTTTCAATTTTTCAGATCTTGCCAGTAAACTAAATTGATGGATTATCTGCTTATCTTATATCCAGTATTCAACCATGTATCCTGGGAAGAATACGGAAAAAAAAGTGGTACCACAGACACTTAGACTTTGAACCAACCTTAACCACAAGAGTTAAGGAATGGGGGTCCCAGAAGGGAGGTTGGAAATGGTCTAAAATGGAAAAGGACACATACAAAGAAGTGCATGAGAAGCAACTTTACACAAACGATGAGGGCAATGCAGCCCCAGAGTAAACTGTGACCCACTGTAAGAGAGCAACTTAAAATGCAGCTCACAGCATATGAAATGTCTCCAGCTGAATCCAAAGGACTAAAGCCCAGGACAAAGCAAAGAGAGAAGCCTCGGATCTTGGCCTATGTAATTTTCTATGACTCCAAGATCAAGTAAATAAATAATGGGCAATAACCGACTTCGTTTGGAGACTTTTAAAATGACTGCCTCCTTCAGCAGTGGCGTAGGACACCCAGCACACAGATAGGACCTGACAGGCAGGCGGTCAGGAGATGGCACTGAGCGTGAAGCTATTCGTAGGAAGGTATCTGGGAAAGAAAAAGCACTTGCCTGAAATCCCCAAAGCTTTCTCCATTAATGCCTGTTTTAAAATGCCCAGAGCATTTCTGTGAACTATTAAGGGGAGGCAGAGTTACCTAATGAGGCTGTTAAATTCATTAGTTGTGTGCTTGATCCATCTCTGCTTCAAATGTGCATTGGAACAAGGCCTAGCATGTTAAGTCTGTCAGAGGTCATAATCAATAGCAATGTGGTCACTTGGTCCTGAGCCATAGTGAAAGGTTGAAGTCTCCTCCTAAACCCTTTCTTTGAAAATGCAAATGGTCAATTACTGTCATTTGCATCTGCAGCTATGCAAGCTATGATAATGATGTGCTATAATGAAACTTATGCCTCCGGCTATAAGATGATGACCTGAGGGGCTGAGGGAAGATTCTCTCCACCTGTGTACAGGGATTTCAGATTCTAAAGCATGTTAGAAAATTTGGGGAATTGTTCATAACTTAGGGCAAACTCCTAATGGTAGACAACTTATGTTGGATCTTACTTTCGTAACTTCCAGGAATTTTACATGCCAGAGTTTGTTAATCTCCATGTTGTCAAACAGTCACAGAATTTATTTGGGTCAAATACTGTTTAATCATGATTGGATCCTAATTTATAAGGCTCTATCAAAATACGTGCATCAAGGACACCTTGATTCAAGTCTATTTTTTTCTATTAGATAAAAAAAAACTCCGCTCTTTATATAAAGACAATGATATCCTTAATATTCTCTTTTTCTTTTTCTTTTTTTTTTTTTTTGTGATGGAGTCTCACTCTGTCACATAGGCTGGAGTGCAATGGCACAATCTTGGCTCACTGCAACCTCCGCCTCCCAGGTTCGAGTGATTCTCCTGCCTCAGCCTCCTGAGTAGCTGGGATTACAGGCATGCACCACCATGCCCAGCTAATTTTTAGATTTTTAGTAGATATGGGGTTTCACTATGTTGGCCAGGGTGGTCTCGAACTCCTGACCTTAAGTCATCCGCCCACCTCGGCCTCCCAAAGTGCTGGGATTACAGGCATAAGCCACCACGCCCGGCCAATATTCTCAATATTCTTTAAGTACAGTTGTCATAATTTTCTCAAATCTTGGGCTCTCAAGTTGCATATTTATTAATCACTTCTTAAGAATGGAGCTTTCTTTGTGCTAATGCATCCTTAAATAATCAGTTGTATATTGTACAAAGCAAGCAGCTTCATAACAGGCTTAATTAAAAATAATAGGGTGTGTTGAAAAAAGTGAAAAAAAATCTATCAATCGTTTAGGGTGTGTTGAAAAAAAGTGAAAAAATCTATCAATCATTTAGGGTGTGTTGAAAAAAAGTGAAAAAAATCTATCAATCTATCAATCCAAAACAATGTTACTCATCTTCATATTTCAAAATATTAATTTTTCACTCATCATCCGGAAATGTGGGAGTTGGATAGCCTTCTCTTAGCCGTTTTGACTATTTTGTTAGGCAAATTTTAATAATTGTTTCATCAGTTGCAACTTTGTTTATTGCATTAGTCACAGTAAGACTTTGGAAAGGGGCCAGGCAGGCCGAGGCCAGTGGATTGCTTGAGCCCAAGAGTTCGAGACAGCCTGGGCAAAATGGTGAAACCTCGTCCCTACCAAAAATATAAAAATTAGCCAGTCTTATAAGCCAGTCTCTAAATAAATAAATATATTAAAATTTTAGGCCAGGCATGGTGGCTCACACCTGTAATCCCAGGACTATGGGAAGCTGACGGGGGAGGATCACTTGAGGCCAGGATTCGAGACCAGCCTGGCCAACATGGCAAAACCCCAACTCTACTAAAATTACAAAATTAGCCAGGAGTGGTGGCAGATGCCTATAATCCCAGCTATTCAGGAGTCTGAGGCAGGAGAATTGCTTGAACCTGGGAGGCGGAGGCAGAGGCAGAGGCAGTGAGCCGAGATCACGCCACTGCACTCCAGCCTGGGCAACAGAGCAAGACTCTGTCTCAAAAATAATAATAATAATAAAATAAAAGACTTTGGAAGAATTTGAAGGTGAAACAACACGCTGGGATTTTTGTTACTGTTGGGAGTGGAAGAGATGGTTGCTCATTTTTATTTCATTTTAACCCTTAAAAGAATTTTTTAAGACTCCTAAATTTCATTCTTTCTTTTCTCTCATTCCATGTGTCCTTTCCTTCACCTTTATTGTTTTCTTATCATTGTGGCTCTCTTCTTATATCCTTACCATAATCATAATAAACGCTACCATATAACCCAGCTAATATAACCTAGTCACGTTATGCAGAAAAGCCATTTATCTAAACTTTTTTTTTTTTTTGAGATGAAGTCTCACTCTGTTGCCCAGGCTGGAGTGCAGTGGCGCAATCTCAGCTCTCTGCAACATCTGCCTCCTGCGATTCTCCTGCCTCAGCCTCCTGAGTAGCTGGGATTACAGGCACATGCCACCATGTCCAGCTAACTTTTGTATTTTTAGTAGAGATGGGGTTTCACCAGGTTGGCCAGGATGGTCACGAACTCCTGACCTCAGGTGATCTGCCCGCCTTGGCCTCCCAAAGTGCTGGAATTACAGGCGTGAGCCACTGCACCCAGCCTTATCTAAACTTCTAATACAAATGTTGACAAGCAGAAGTTAAGTAACATGATCAAGACATTCAGGATTTGAACCTAGATCATTTTTACTATGAAGCCTAGACTCTCTCTACTTCTACTGTTTTTTTTGCTTTTTTTAGAGACAGGATTACTCTATGTGGCCCAGGCTGGAGCACAGTGGTGCAATCATAGCTCACTATAGCCTCGAGCTCCTGGGCTCAAGGAATCCTCCTGCCTCAGCCTCCCAAGTAGCTGGGACTGCAGGAGTGCCACCATGCCCAACTATACTATTTTTCTTTTTATTGCTCTCAACTCAGACCCAATACAACTTACTTCATGTGTATGTTTTGGTAAAATGGTTTGCATAAGAGTAATTAGGGGTTGGAAAACTTGGAATAATGGTGAAGAAAGGAGAAAAAATAACTCTGACCTTCCTCCCAAGCTTTTGTTGTCATACCTTTTTATGCTCTTTAGTGTTATACCCTTGAGTCATTCTTTCTCCTAACACATATGAACATTTTTGTACCCATATTTTCAGTTTACAAAAAACTTTTGCATGTATCATCTAACACAGTTGATAAAAAAAAAAGAAAAAAAAGTTATACAAAAAAACTGTTACGAATTGAAATTTTGTAATAAATGTTTAATAAATAAGATTTTCTTCTATCCTGGTAGGATTGCCACATTTAGCAAATAAAAATACAAGACACCACATTAAATTTTAATTACAGACAAATAATAAATCACTTGTTTAGTATAAATATATGCATACAATGATTGGAACATATGTATGCCAAAAAATTATCATTTCTCTGAAATTCAAATTTAACTAGGAATTCTATATTTTACCTGGCAAACTTTTTATTTTATTTTAAATAAAGACAGGGTCTCACTCTGTCACCCAGGCTGGAGCACAGTGGTGCAGTAACAGCTCATTGCAACCTTGACCTCCAGGGCTCAAGTGATGCTCCTGCCTCAGTCTCCCAAGAAGCTAGGATTATAGGCACACACCACCATGCCCAGCCCTGGTAACTCTACTAGTAAAGAGTAACCTAAAATTTCTCTTCTACACAGGCTTTCTAGCAAGTAATTATTTCAGTAGAAAACACTAGCAGGGCTCCCTTTTTAAGCAAAATCTGGATAAGTAATTTAGTAAAGCAAAGATTTTCTCTATAAAACAATTAACTGTGAGCTAAAGTGTCTTTTTGCATGTTTGTATTTAGGTGTAATACGTTTCTCAAAGTAGTCTACACCTTTAAAACTATAATTTTAAAAAAATAAAATAAAAGCATAATTTTACAATAGGAAGAAAGAATCATTCTTGTTTGAGTTTGCTTCAGATTCAACCAACATAGAAACACATTTATAAAACTATTTTGGCAGCAAAAGAAATATGAACTTCAGTTATCATAAAGATGAAGACAAAATATTAAAGCAAATGAGGAAGAAAAACTGCCTTTCACAGACATCATTTTAATCAACTGGAATGATTGAGTCCATTATATTTTGTTCTGTAAATATAACATTAAGATCTTCCTCTGTGCTTGGCAAAAGGTATAAGATTTATATAAGGTAAGCTTAAGACTATTGAAGACAGGGGATTCAGAAATTGTGATACTGCATGTCAGGGAGATGACTAGATAGGATGAATCTTAAGAAATCCATGACCAGACCCAGCAATCCCATTACTGGGCATATACCCAAAGGAATATAAATCATTCTACTGTAAAGACACATGCACATGTATGTTCATTGCAACACTATTGACAATAGCAAAGACATGGAATCAACCTAAATGTCCATCAGTGACAGACTGGATAAATAAAATGTACATATACACTGTGAGACACTATCTAGCCATAAAAAAAGAATGAGATCATGTCTTTTGCAGGAACATGGATGGAGCTGAAGGCCATCATCCTTAGCAAAGTAATAAAGGAACAGAAAACCAAATACCGCATGTTCTTATTTATACGTGGCAGCTAATGATGAGAACACATGGACACAAAGGGGAACAATAGACACTGGGGGCTACTTGAGGGTGGGAGGAGAGAGAGGATCAGAAAAGATAACTGTTGGGTACTAGCTTTAGTACCTGGGTGATGGAATAATCTATACATCAAACGCCCGTGGGCCAAGCTTACCTATATCACAAACCTGCACAGGTACTCCTGAACCTAAAATAAAAGCTTAAAAAAAGAAAAAAAAGAAATCTACAGATGTACAGAGTTTGAAGTACTCAACACAGAATTGGGGGATGATTTCAGTCACCCTTCAAAATGTCTCTGACATCTATCTCCATCAATTCCTTCTCCATTACTATTGTCAGAAAAACAGCTTTCTATGTGACACAGTGCTGAGTAAGCCCGGTGTTTGTCAGGGTCTCATATTCAGAGTAAAAGTTGCTCTCATTGAAACTATTACCACCAAAATCTTATAAGCAGAACTGACTTGGAGAAGGAAAAACTGAGGTCACATTCACCTCAGACCTACGCTGTGTTTAGAAAAAGATATGAGGGGGGATGATCTCCCAACCCATCCTTGGGAAAGTGCAGCTCCCTCCAGGGTATAAACATGGGCCATTCACCTCCCTTTGTGACTTATAGGATGAGCGTTCTCATAAATAATACATGCAGGAGGCTGCAACTGTATTATTTTGATGTTAAAGGTCATCAGTATTCTTTCCAAATTATCACAGTGGTGATTTTATTTTCCCAGAATTTGCTTGTTTAGAGAGGTTAGTCTATAATTGTTTGCATTTGTTTAGGACATGAGGATCATGACTGACCAACACAAACAACCAAAGGGCAGGTCATTCATTCGAGATAAAACCAGACTAGGGAAACAACTCACAATATTTAGGATTAGGCTATCTTCTCCATGTAACAGTGTGAAACAGAGGAGCTCTTGTTACACCATAGCAGCTCTCAGGGATCTAAAATCTGTGGCTATTTAGATTGACTTAAATATTTGAATAAGAGCAAAAAATAAAATTTCTTTTCTTCTCTAATTGCCACTCTTTTTTTAATTCTTCGACATTTCAGTCTGCCTACTTATGACTCAGTGAGAATAGACAATTGTCAAACCAACAAAAAAGTACATAGCACTTACCATGAACTTGGCAACGTGCTACATCCTATGAGGAATTAAAAGACAAATGAGGTATAGTTGTCCTCATGGAGCTTACAATGTAGCAGGGATTTAGACTGCAAAAGCAGAACTAACTATACTATAAATATAGAATGTGGTAAGTGCAAGGGAGAGAAGCAAAGTGTTATGAGGACACACAGAAAAAAAAAAAAAGTTTAATTTAGGTTTTCCAGAAGATATATCTTCTAAGTCTTAAGAAGTAGGTAGGGTTTCTGTTGGTAAATTTGGGAGAAAAACAAAAATTCCAAATGTGCATTGGCTCAAGAGCATAGCTGTAATTTATGGTACAGCATAGTCACAAAACTGTTGGCTATAGGGTGGCTGAAACACGACATGATGGATAAGTTTGAGGATATAGCATAAATAATAGACTGTCCATTGTAGTGGACTTTGTTTGCTTTTGTTTTCCTTTGTTGTTTTAGTTTTTTTGCGGGGGGTTGTATGTTTGTTTGTTTGAGACGAAGTCTCGCTCTGTTGCCCTGGCTGGAGTGCAGTGGTGCAATCTCGGCTCACTGCAACGTCTGCCTCCTAGGTGCAAGCAATTCTCCTGCCTCAGTCTCCCAAGTAGCTGGGATGACAGTTGTGTGCCACCACGCCCGGCTAATTTTTGTATTTTTAGTAAAGACAGGGTTTCTCCATGTTAGCCAGGCTGGTCTTGAACTCCTGACCTCAAGTGATCCACCCACCTCGGCCTCCCAAAGCGCTGGGATTATAGGCATGGGCCACCACGCCCGGCATCCTTGTTTATTTTTTGCATGTCCAGTATCTGTTTCCAGCATCCATTTTCCTTGCTCTGGCAACAGCTCC
The DNA here is from genome assembly GCF_028885625.2 of Pongo pygmaeus. Taxonomy (NCBI): domain Eukaryota; kingdom Metazoa; phylum Chordata; class Mammalia; order Primates; family Hominidae; genus Pongo; species Pongo pygmaeus. The sequence continues at coordinate 49,600,620 of NC_072373.2, read as the reverse complement.
TGACTTTTCCTTTAGGGAACCTCCCCAGTACTCAGTCACTGTTCCAGTAGGGCTAAAGAGAGTGTAGAACAGGAAGAAAAAAATCTAAGAGGCAGCTTCAATACACTTGTATTAGTCCATTTTCGCACTGCTGATAAAGACATACCCGAGACCAGGCAATTTACAAAAGATAGATGTTTACTGGACTCACAGTTCCACGTGGCTGGGAGTGCCTCACAATCAAGGTGGAAGGTGGAAGGTGAAAGGCACATCTTGCATGGCCGCAAACAAGAGAAGAGAACTTGTGCAGGAAAACTCCCTCTTATCATGAGAATAGCACAGGAAAGACCTGCCCCCATGATTCAATTACCTCCCACTGGGTCCCTCCCACAATATGTGGGAATTCAAGATGAGATTTGGGTGAGGACACAGCCAAACCATATCAACACTCAGCATTTAATAATTGTATGAAAGAAGGTGAACCCACAAAAGAAACAGGGAAGAGGTAGCAAAAGAGGTGGGAGTAAGATTAGAAGAGTTTGTATCGTGAAGAACAAAGCTAGAAATGTTTCTAGAAGGAAGGATGGTCAGTAGTGTCACAGTCACCAACAGGCCAAATATAATGGTGACTGAAATATATCCATTAAGTTTATTGACAGGAAGGTCATCGATAACTTGAGAGAGAAACAAAGAGAGAGGTGTTTCTGAAGAGTTCTAAGGCTGAAAGCTGGAATGAAGTGGGTTGACATGTAAGTAGCAGGTGGGAAAATGGAGGCTGCCAGGATGGACAGTTCTTTCAACTTTTTTATTTTAACTTTTATTTTATCTTCAGGGCACATATGCAGGTTTGTGATGTGGGTAAACTCATGTCATGGGGTTAGATGTACAGATTATTTCATCACCCAGGTACTAAGCCTAGTACCCAATAGCTATTTTTTCTGCTCCTCTCCCTCCTCCTACCCTTCACCCTCAAGTAGGCCTCAGTGTCTGCTTTCCCCTCTTTGTGTCCATGTGTTCTCATCATTTAACTCTCACTTATAAGCAAGAATATGCAGTATTTGGTTTTCTGTTCCTGTGTTACTTAGTCGCAGAGGACATGATCTCATTCTTTTTAATGGCTGCATAGTATTCCATGGTGTGTATGTCTATATATTCTTTATTGAGTCTTCCATTGGTGGACAATTAGATGGAGTCTATGTCTTTGCTATTGTAAATAGTGCTGTATTGAACATACACGTGCATATGTCTTTATGATAAAAAAAATTTATATCCCTTTGGGTATATACTCAGTAATAGGATTGCTGGATCAAATGGCAGTATGGTTTTTTAGCTCTTTAAGGAATGACCACACTGCTTTCCACCATGGTTGAACTAATGTGCACTCCCCCCAATAAGCATTCCGTTTTCTCTGCAAACTTACCAGCATCTGTTGTTTTTTAACTTTTTAATAGTAGCCATTCTGTTGATGTGAGATGATATATCATTGTGGTTTTGATTTGCATTTCTGTAATGATTAGTGATATTGATCTTTTTTTTCATATGCTTGTTGGCTGCATATGTCTTCTTTTGAAAATTGTCTGTTCATGTCCTTTGCCCACTTTTTAATGGGATTGTTTTTTTCTTGTAAATTTGTTTAAGTTCTTTATAGATGCTGGATATTAGACCTTCTTCAGATGCATAGTTTGCAAATATTTTCTCCCTTTTTACAGGTTGTCTGTTTACTCTGTTGACAGCTTATTTTGCTATGCAGAAACTCCTTAGTTTACTTAGATCCATTTGTCAGTTTTTGCTTCTGTCGTATTGCATTTGGTGTCTTCATCATGAAATCTTTGCCAGTTCATATGTCCAGAATGATATTGCCTATGTTGTCTTCTAGAGTTTTCATAGTTCGGGGTAAGTCTTAAAGACATGTAAGTCTTTAATCCATCTTGAGTTGCTTTTTTTATATGGTGTAAGGAGGGGGTCCAGTTTCAATCTTCTGCATGTGGCTAGCCAGTTTTCCCAGCAGCATTTATTGAATAGGGAGTCCTTTCCCCGTTGTTTGTTTTCACCAATTTTGTCAAAGATCAGATAATTGTAGGTGTGCAGCCTTATTTCTGGGCTCTCTATTCTGTTCCATTGGTCTATGTGTCTGTTTTTGTACCAGTACCATGTTGTTTTGGTTACTACAGCCCTGTAGTATAGTTTGAAGTCAGGTAGTGTGACTTCAACACCCTACTGACAGTATTAGACAGATCATCAAGGCAGAAAATTAACAAAGATATTCAGGACACACTGGACCAGATGAATAAGTTAGACATCTACAGAACTCTACACCCAAAAACAACAGAATATACATTCTTCTTATCTGCACATGGCACATACTCTAAAATCAACCAGGTAATCGGACATAAAACAATCCTCAGCAAATGCAAAAGAACAGAAATCATAAGAACTACTCTCTTGAACTACAGTGCAATAAAAATAGAATTTAAGACTAAGAAAATCACCCCAAATCATACAATTACATGGAAATTAAACAATTTGCTCCTGAATGACTTTTGAATAAATAATGAAATTAAGGAAGAAATCAAGAAATTCTTTGAAATTAATGAGAACAAAGATAAAACTTACCAGAAACTCTGGGACACGGCTAGGGCAGTGTTAAGAGGGAAATTTATAACTGTAAATGCCCACATAAAAAAGTTAGAGAGGCTGGGCGCGGTAGCTCACGCCTACAATCCCAGCACTTTGGGAGGCCGAGGGGGGCAGATCACGAGGTCAGGAAATCGAGGCCATCCTGGCTAACACAGTGAAACCCCGTCTCTACTAAAACTACAAAAAATTAGCCGGGCGTGGTGGCAGGCACCTGTAGTCCCAGCTACTCGGGAGGCTGAGGCAGGAGAATGGCGTGAACCGGATAGGCAGAGCTTGCAGTGAGCTGAGATGGCGCCACTGCACTCCAGCCTGGGCAACAGAGCCAGACTCCGTCTCCAAAAAAAAAAAAAAAAAGTTAGAAAGACCTCAAATTAATAACCTAACCTAACATCACAACTAAAAGAACTAGAGAAACAACAGCAAACCAACCCCAAAGCCAGCAGAAGACAAGAAATAACCAAAATCAGAGCTGAACTGAAGGAGATTGAGACACACAAAAACCATTTAAAAGATCAAAGAATCCAGGGGCTGGTTTTAAAAAAAAAAAAATTAATAAGATAGACCACTAGCTATAATAACAAAGAAGAGAGAAGATCCAAATAAACACAATCAGAAGTGACAAAGGGGATATTACCACTGACCCCACAGAAATATAAACAAGCATCAGAGATTACTGTGAACACCCCTATGCACAAAGACTAGAAAATCTAGAAGAAATGGATAAATTCCTGGATATATACACCTTCCCAAAACTGAATCAGGAAAAAATTGAATCCCTGAACAGACTAATAATGAGATCCAAAATTGGATCAGTAATAAATAGCACCTACCAATGAAAAAGAGCCCAGGACCAGATGAATTCACAGCCAAATTCTACCAGATGTACAAACGAGAGCTGGTGCCATTCCTACTGAAACCATTCTAAAAAATTGAGGAGAAGGGACTCCTCCCCAGTTCGTTCTATGAGGCCAGCAATATCCTGACACCAACACCTGGAAGAAACACCACAAAAAGCCCCGGCATGGTGGCTCACACCTGTAATTCCAGCACTTTGGAAGACCGAGGAGGGAGGATCACTTGAGGTCAAGAGTTCAAGACCAACCTAGCCAATATGGTGAAACCCTGTCTCTACTAAAAAATACAAAAATTAGGCCGGGCATGGTGGCTCACGCCCGTAATCCTAACACTTTGGGAGGCCGAGGCAGGTGGACTGCCTGAGCTCAGGAGTTCGAGACCAGCCTGGGCAACATGGTGAAACCCTGTCTCTACTAAAATACAAAAAAAAAAAAAATTAGCCGAGTGTGGCAGCATGCATCTGTAGTCCCAGATACTCAAGAGGCTGAGGCAGGAGAATCACTTGAACCCAGGAGGCGGAGATTGCAGTGAGCTGAGATTGTGCCACTGCACTCCGGCCTGGTGACAGAGCAAGACTCCGTCTCAAAAAAATAATAATAATAAATAAATATATATATATATATATACACAAAAATTAGCCAGGCATGGTAGCATGCTCCTGTAATCCCAGCTACTCAGGAGGCTGAGGCAGGAGAATTGCTTGAACCCAGTAGGCGAAGGTTGCAGTGAGCTGAGATCACGCCACTGTACTCCAGCCTGGGAGACAGAGCAAGACTCTGCTTCAAAAAAAAAAAAAAAGAAACACAACAGAAAAAGAAAACTTCCGGCTAATATCCTTGATGAACATTGATGCAAAAATCCTCAACAAAATGCTAGCAAACAAAATCCAGTAGTAAATCAAAAGCTAATCCACCATGATCAAGTAGGCTTTATCCCTGGGATGCAAGGTTGGTTCAACATATGCAAATCAATAAACATAGTTGCTCACATGAAGAACTAAAGACAAAAACCACATGTTTATTTCAATAGATGCAGAAAAGGTTTTTGATAAAATTCAACATCCCTTCATGTTAAAAACTCTCAACAAACTAGCTACTGAAGGAACACACCTCAAAATAATAACAGCCATATATGACAAACCCACAGCCAACATCATACTGAATGTGCAAAAGCCAGAAGCATTCCCCTTGAAAACTAGCACAAGATAAGGATGCCCTCTCTCACTACTCCTCTTTAGCATAGTATTGTTGCTATGGAAGTTGTGGCCAGAATAATCATGCAAGAGAAAGAAATAGAGGGTATCCAAATAGGAAGAGAGGAAGTCAAACTATTCCTGGTTGTAGGTGACATGATTTTATATCTAGAAAACCCCATAGTCTCTGCCCAAAAGCCCTTTCAGCTGATAAACAACTTCAGCAAAGTTTCAGGATACAAAATCAATGTGCTGGCTGGGTGTGGTGGCTCACACCTGCAATCCCAGCACTTTGGGAGGCCAAGACGGACAGATCACTTGAAGCCAGGAGTTCGAGAGCAGCCTGGCCAACATGGCAATACCTCATCTCTACTAAAAATACAAAAAGTTAGCTGGGCATGGTGGTGCACACCTGTAGTCCCAGCTACTCGGGAGGCTGAGGCACAAGAATCACCTGAACCTGGGAGGCAGAGGTTCCAGTGAGCAACGATGGCACCACTGTATTCCAGACTGGGCAACAGAGCAAGACCCTGTCTCAAAAAAAAAAAAGAAAAAGAGAGAGAGAAAGAAAAAGAAATCAATGTGCAAAAACCACTAGCATTCATATATACCAACAACAGCCAAGCCGAGAGCCAAATCAGAAAGGAAATCCCATTCACAGTTGCCAGCAAAAGAATAAAATGCCTAGGAATTCAGCTAACCAGGGATACGAAAGATCTCTACAATAAGAACTACAAAACACTGCTCAAAGAAATCAGAGGTGACACAAACAAATGAAAAAACATTCCATGCTCATGGATAGGAAGACTCAATATTGTTAAAATGGCCATACTGCCCAAAGCAATTTATAGATTCAATGCTATTCTTATCAAACGACCAATGATATTTTTTACAGAACTAGAAAAAGTATTTTAAAATATATACGGAACCAACTTTAGGAGGCCGAGGCAGGCGGATCACTTGAGGTCAAGAGTTTGAAACCAGCCTGGCCAATGTGGCAAAACCCTGTCTCTACTGAAAATACAAAAATTAGCCAGGCGTGGTGATGCTTGCCTGTAGTCCCAGCTACACTCAGGAGGCTGAGGCAAGAGAATCCCTTGAATCAGGGAGGCGGAGATTGCAGTGCGCTGAGATCCTACCACTGGACCCCAGCCTGGAGAACAGAGCAAGACTCTGTCTCAAAAAATTAAAAACAAAAAATCATACAGAACCAAAAAAGAGCCCATATAGCCAAGGCAATCCTACGTGAAAAGAACAAGCAGGAGGCATCACACTACCTTTCAACTCTTTAGAGTAATTTAGCTGTGAAAGAAAGATGACCAACAGTCAGGGGCTCACAGGGAAATGAAGGATCTAATGAGAGTTTGTTTGCTTTTAATTGGATGTACTTAAGCATGATTGCAAATCGATGAGAAGAATGTAACTGAGCCAGGCGCAGTGGCTCATGCCTGGTATCCCAGCACTTTGGGGGGCCAACATAGGAGGATCACTTGAGCCCAGGAGTTCAAGACCAGCCTGGACAACAAAGTGAGACCCAGTCTCTACAAAATAAAAATACAAAGCCAGTCATGGTGGCAGACTCCTGTAGTCCCAGCTACTCAGGAGGCTGAGATGGGAGAATTGCTTGCGCCCAGGAGGTTGAGGCTACAGTGAACCAAGGTTGCACCACTGCACTTTAGCCTTGGCAATAGAGCAAGACCCTGTCACTAAAAACAATAAGAAAAAATAAAATTTAAATTTAAAAAAATGTAATTGAGAGAAAGGATGAATATGCTTGAGAAAATAGAAATAACAGTGTGAGGTTCCTGGAAGAGGGGAAGCAAGGTGATCCAGAGCACAGGTTGGCAAGGCCTTCAACATGAGGGGGACAACCAACAGGTGCCGATAAGGAGAGTATAGTATATCTGGTATCAAGAAAAAGTGGCTATTCTCAGACAATAGCTTCTATTTGTTCTATACAGTAGGAGGTATAAGGCTGATGTGGGATTAAGCACCAAGGTGGACAAGAAGCAAAAGGGGGAAATAAAGTTGAAGGAAGAAGATAAAGTGCCACAAATACCTCCACGGGTTAATTTCTTATATACAGTATTTATTCACACATTGACTTGGCATACCCGTCAAAGCTACAATGGAAGAAACACACACATTTGGGGACGCTCAAAAGTGGTTTGTTTGTTTTTTACTCTTGGAAATATGTTAAGTAAACTGCAAGTAAAATTATATATATATATGTATATATATATATTTTTTTTTTTTTTTTTTTTTTTTTGAGACAGAGTTTCACTCTTGTCACCCAGGCTGGAGTGCAATGGCACGATCTTGGCTCACTGCAACATCTGCCTCAAGCAATTCTCCTGCCTCAGCCTCCGGAGGCGTGTGCCACCATGCCCAGCTAATTTTTGTATTATTAGTAGAGACAGTGTTTTACCATGTTGGCCAGGCAGGTCTCGAACTCCTGACCTCAGATGATCCACCCACCTTGGCCTCCTGAAGTGCTGTGATTACAGGCGTGAGCCACCGCACCCGGCCTAAAATAATATTCTTAACCCTCCAGCTTCAGACAATTTTCATAGGTGTGGGTAAATGTAAGTTTTAAATGACATAACTGAAAATGAGTTTCAAAACCAAAAATGAGTTTTGAAACCAACAGCTAAAGTCTGTATTGTCCATTGGTTAATATCCTCATCACCTGACAAGTATTCATCTTTATATGTTATATAAACTGCAGGTACTGGCAACCACTCCAAACATTCAAATTTAATCAGTATAAGGTTAAATGGATTGTTTAAATAAATAAATAAATAAATAAATAAATAAATAATGGCTGTCTCTTTGGGGCTTCACTATAAAAGCCTTATTCCATCACAAATTTTTTAAAGGTATCATAAACAACAATTCTCTAACATAAATCAGAGTGTATACCTTTCAAAGCAATATCACTGATGTCTATTATCTTCCTATGATTGATTATCTGCTTACCCTAAACTCATCTAAATGCCAATCCAGGTTGTACACTGAAACCATGTTTGGTTTTAAAAATAGGGGGAAAATATTTTTAAGCAAATGCATTAGTGGTTTAGAATTTTTACTTGCTCATCTTAAAGATGTTCAAGATCCGAAATAAAAGTAATCGTTAGGTAGTAAGTATCACAGTAGCCAAATTAACATGGCAAGATGTCTGTATTATTCTTGAAAAAGGTTCCTGGCATAAAATTGTGAAGGCAGCTTTGTTAAAGTAACATTCAGCAAAGGCCAAAAAATGGTCTATTGAGAGTTCCAAGCTCATATTTATCTTTCTGCATATCAATTTTTCACCAAATTAGTCATTTCATTATTATTTTTTAAAAAGCTGTCAGTGATTATGTGCTATTTCTAAATGTCTGACTTTTGCTATTCTCTATTAAGAATCCTTAGTGTATCTTCTTACACCTGATGTCTTTTCAGATGCAATTACCTTTGACAAACATCTCATTTGTCAAAACCCAGTTAAAAAATGCCACCTCTTCTGTGAAGGCTTCTCTAACTCTAATTAGACAAGGCGACTTCAGCTAGGCATGGTGGCTCATGCCTGTAACCCCAGCACTTTCAGAGGCTGATGTGGGAGGATCTCTTGAGCCCAGAAGTTTGAGACCAGCCGGGGCAACATAGCAAAACCCTGTCTCTACTTCAAAATTTAAAATTAAAAAAAAAAAAAAAGGCTGGGCACAGTGGGTGGCTCATGCCTGTAATCCCAGCACTTTGGGAGGCCGAGGCGGGCGGCTCACGAGGTCAGGAGATTGAAGCCATCCTGGCTAACATGGCGAAATCCCGTCTCTACTAAAAATACAAAAAAAAAAAAAATTAGCCGGGCGTGGTGGAGGGCGCCTGTAGTCCCAGCTACTCGGGAGGCTGAGGCAGGAGAATGGCGTGAACCTGGGAAGCAAAGCTTGCAGTGAGCCGAGATCGCGCCACTGCACTCCAACCTGGACGACAAAGCCTGACTCCGTCTGACAAAAAAACAAACAAACCAACAAACAAAAAAAAAAAACAAGGAGAATTCGAAAAGTTCATGGCAAAACGGAATGAAAAGATAAAAAATATAAACGTTATTTCTCAACATAAGCTCCATTAAGGTGGCAACACATTTGTAAGTATTGATACCAGCCATTTAGTCCATCCCTAAAGAACTAAGGATCTTGGAAATGTAACCTTATCAATGCAGTCTTTTTTACATTATTAACTGAAGAAAAATGGGTGCCCTCAAAAAGAAGCCAGAAAGAGCCAAATTATGACTGTAAAGTGGATGCCTAATGATTTCTCATCAAAAGTCTTCTCAAATTGCCTTTGCTTGATGAGAGGAATGAGCAGGGGCATTGCCATTGTGGAGAAAGACTCCCTGGTGAAGCTTTCCTCGGTGTTTTTCTATTAAAGCTTTGGCTAACTTTCTCAAAACACTTTCATGATAAGCAGATGTTATCCTTCTTTGGCTCTCCAGAAAGTGAACCAGCAAAATGCCTTGAGCATTCAAAAAAAACTATCGCCATGACCTTTGCTCTTGACAAGTCCACTTGTGCTGTGACTGGACCATTTCCACTTCTTGGTAGCCATTGCTTTGATGGTGATTTGTCTTCAGGATTGTACTAGTAAAGCCATGTTTCATCTCCTGTTACTGTTCCTCAAAGAAATGCTTCAGGCTCTTGATCTCACTTGTTTAAAATTTCCACTGAAACCTCTGCTCTTGTCTGCAGTTGATCTGAGCATAACGGTTTTGGTACCCATGGAGTGGAAAGTTTGCAGAACTTTAATGTTTTAGTCAGAATTGTGTAAGCTGAATCAATTGAGATGTCTTTGGTGTTGGCTATTGTTTCTGCTGTTAATCATTGGTCCCCTTCAATTAGGGTACAAACAAGATTAATTTTTCCCACTTAATTAAATTAAGTTCAATTAAAATTAAACCCACCATTCTCCTCAATGCCATTATATAGGTATTTACCTATCTCTGCCTCTGGAACTTTTTGTATCCCTTGCACTAAGCATAGTTCATGAAATTGTAATGTCAATAAATATAGGATTTTTAAAGTCACTAGAATGTAGGCAGGCACTAAAATAACATGACATCTCAAGCAGCTCCTTAATGCCCCTTTCTCCATCCATGTTACCCACCCATGTTCTCCTCAGACAATACCCAAAATACAAGTCTTTTGGGTTACTCATCCTGTTTTAGACTCATCCTCAAGCAATGCTGTGCTTACAAACTTGCACTCTCACAGTCCCACCCATGTTTCCCTCTCTCCTCTCTCTCTCTCCAGAATTTATAACTCTACGTCAGGAGGGGAGGGGAAGTCAGTATTCTTTTAGCTGGTTTACTGATTAAGCTCTGTCCCTATTTAATCTTCTGGTTTTTCTGCTGTTTCCTGACTTCTCCTTCTAAGAATTATTTGGCTCTTCTGCCCAACCCTTCAAGGCTGATTTCCCAGAGTTCCCTCATTGGCTCTTTTATAATTTTTAAATTAATATTTATTATTATCTATTTTAAGAGCACAGAAAACTATAAAGTGCAATATGAAAAAAAGCCTTTTTGGCATTTTTCATATTATACTTTATACTTTTCTGTGCTCTTAAAATAGATAATAATAAACATTAATTTGCTGCTATAAAGACACATGCACACGTATGTCTATTGCAGCACTACTCACAATAGAAAAGACTTGGAACCAACCCAAATGTTCATCAATGATAGACTGGGTTAAGAAAATGTGGCACATATACACCGTGGAATACTATGCAGCCATAAAAAAATGATGAGTTCATGTCCTTTGTAGGGACATGGATGAAGCTGGAAACCATCATTTTCAGCAAACAACCACGAGGACAAAAAACCAAACACCGCATGTTCTCACTCATAAGTGGGACTTGAACAGTGAGAACACTTGGGCATAGGAAGGGGAACATCACACACCGGGGCCTGTTGTCGGGTGAGGGGAGGAGGGAGGGATATCATTAGGAGATACACCTAATGTAAATGACGAGTTAATGGGTGCAGCACACCAACATGGCACATGTATACATATGTAACAAACCTGCACGTTGTGCACTTGTGCCCTAGAACTTAAAGTATAATAAAATATATATATATAAAAATACCAAAAAGGCATCACACAGATTTTTTTCAGATTATTTTAAATAAATGAATGACAAATGTAATATTATTTCCTTCAACGTTCCTCAGCAATATCATTCCCATCCCTCCCTTTCCAGCAATACCCACCACCTTGATTTTGTTATTCATCATTCTCATGACTATTTTTACAATGCATGCAATTTTTTAAACTATTTATATATACATATAACAATTTTTTAGGTTTTTAAAACTTTATGGTATAAGCAGTACATATCTTTCTATAATTTGTTCTTTTGGGTTAAATTTTCAACATTATTTTTTAAGATCTAAAACAATTTCTTGGCCTGGCACAGTGGCTCATGCCTGTAATCCCAGCACTTTGGGAGGCCAAGGGAGGCAGATCACTTGAGGTCAGGAGTTCAAGACCAGCCTGGGCAACATAGCAAGACCTCATCTCTACAAATAATTTTTTTATTATTTATTATTGTTATTATTTTTAGATGGAGTCTCGCTCTTGTCACCCAGGCTGGAGTCCAATGGCACAATCTCGGCTCCTGCCACCCAGGTTCAAGCAATTGTCCTACCTCAGCCTCCTGAATAGCTGAGATTACAGGCACCCACCACCACACCCAGCTAATTTTTGTATTTTTAGTAGAGATGGGGTTTCACCACATTGGCCAACTGGTCTCGCACTCCTGATCTCAGGTGATCCACCTGCCTTGGCCTCCCAAAGTCCTGGGATTACACGCATGAGCCACCATGCCTGGCCTTACAAATAATTTTTAAAAATTAGTTGGGTGTGGTGGCGCACACCTGTGGTCCCAGCTACCTGAGAGGCTGAGGTATGGATCACCTGAGCCCAGGAAGTCAAGGCTGCAGTGAGCTGAGACTGTACCACTGCACTCCAGCCTGGATACCAGAGAGAGACTCTGTCTCAAAAAAAAAAAAAAAAAAAAAGAAGAAGAAAAGAAAATAAAGTCTAAAACAATTTCTTTGTCTTTTCTCCTATTGATAAACATTTAGGCTGTCCCCAACTTTTTACAACTGCAAATAAGGCTGCAGTAATCATTCTTCTGCATCTCTACTTGTGCACCTGAATAAAACTTTCTCTTCAAACTGTTTGGACTCAGGATACCTTAACACTCTTAGGGACCCAAAAGAACTTTTGTTTATGAGGATTATAACTATAAATATTTATCATATTAGAAATTAAAACAGAAATTTTTATAAAACAAGAATTTACAGCACACAACGCATTAACTGTCCCAGAAATGATGTCATCATCCATCCTATAATCTCTGGAAAACTTTACTTATGAAGGAATAAGAGTGTGAAAAGAACTGCATAGTATCATTATGGAAAGTTTTGACCTTACTGACTACAAGAAGAGTCTCAAGGGTCACCAACAGTTCTAGATTACATTTTTAGAGCTGCTTCTCCAAGGTATATGATATGATCTGAATGTGTACCCCAAAATTTGTACGTTGAAGGTTAATCGCCAGTGTGATAGTATTGAGAGGTGTGATAGTATTGAGAGGTGGGGCCCTTTGGAGGTAATTAGGTCATGAAGGTGGACCCTCATGGATGGGATTAGTGCCCTTACAAAAGGACTCAAGACAGTGGGTTCACCTCCCTGCTTTCACTTTCACTTCTTCTGCCATGTGAGGACACAGCAACAAGGCGCCTTCTTGGAAGCAGAGATGGGACCCTCAGCAGGCACCAAACCTGCTGGCACCTTGATCTTAGACTTCCTGGCCTCCAAAACTGTGAGAAACAAATTTCTATTGCTTATAAATTACCCAGGTCTATGATATTTTGTTACAGCAGCACAAACGGACTAAGTTTATAAAAGGTTATGGATCTCTGAGTTAACATGAACTTCGAAATTGCTCTTTAAGGTGGTTGCCCCAACATCTGGCAGTTCTGGTTTGTATTTTTGCCTAACTGGCAGATATAAATGACATGTTATTTTAACTTGCATTTGTCTGATTTTCAGGTAGGTTCTATGTGCATGTGTGTGTGTGTAAAATGTGTGTGTGTATCCCTCAATGTATATCCCTCAGTGCAAGGGATACAAAAAGTTCCAGAGGCAGAGATAGCTAATAACTATACAATGGCATATATATATATATATACATATATATATATATATATATAAACGTATATATCCTTACCACCACTGTTACCACAAGCAAAAGCAGGTTACATTTACTTTTGAATATTCATATTTGACTTTAACAAAATATAACATTAATCAATAGTCTTATTCTTTTCCTGAATAATATAAATATCTTTAAAAAAAATTACCATCCCTTCTGGTTTACAAGTGGTGGTTTTCTATAAATTTTTTTTTTTTTTTTTTTTTTTTTTTTTGACGGAGTCTCACTCTGTTGCCCAGGCTGGAGTGCAGTGGCGCAATCTCAGCTGACTGCAAGCTCTGCCTCCCGGGTTCAAGCCATTCTCCCGTGTCAGCCTCCCGACTAGCTGAGATTGCCAGCACGCACCACCAAGCCTGGCTAATTTTTTTGTATTTTCAGTAGAGACAGGGTTTTGCCATGTTGGCCAGGCTGATTTCAAACTCCTGACCTCAGGTGATCCACCTGCCTCGGCCTCCCAAAGTGCTGGGATTACAGGTGTAAGCCACAATGCCAGGCCTCTTTCCAGAATTTTAGTACTAATTTATTTTTATATTTTCCATATTAGTGACTGTTTCGTGTGTGTGTGTATATGTGTGTGTTTATGTGTATCCTCTAAACTGTTTCTGTCAGTTTCTTAAAAGTATCTTCCAGGCCAGGCACAGTGGCTCATGCCTGTAATCTTGACACTTTGGGAGGCCGAAGCTTTTTTTTAAAGTATCTTCCAGTTCACTTCTTTTCTCTTCAGCCATGGCTAATCTTCTGTTTAACTCATTCACCGGATTTTTCTATTCCATTGATTATATTTTTCATTTCTAGAAGTTACTTTTTTGTTTTAATTTATGTGTTTTTTTCTCACGGCATCTTTTTTATATATTTTAAATAATTTATTAATTTAATTACTCAAAATTATTATTTATGGTTTGTACCTGATTATCTTATTATTTAAAGTTCTGGGACTATAAACCTTCTTGTTTATGTCCAGTGAATGTTCATTTTGGTCGATTTTTTGGAAGGGAGATTCCTATGTAGCCTAGGTTGGCATGGGACCTTCCAGAAACATTGTACATTTGCTTATATTAGGTTTCCCAGAGGTATTTCCAGCCCAGAATCAAATTTTACATTAATATTTTGGTTGTATAATTCCCAGACTAAATATGTAGTATAAATATGAACACCCAAAGAATTGTATGAATGATCATAGTAATTTTATTTATAATAGCCAAAAACTAGAAATAACCCAAATGTCCATCAACTGGAGAATAAACAAATGATGGTATAACCATATAACGAAGGATACCCATTCAGCAATAAAAAGTAACACACTACTGATACATACACCAACATGGTGAATATCCAAAGCATTACCATAAGTTAAAGAAGCTAGTCCTCAAAAGCTATATACTGGGCCAGGCAGGGTGGCTCATTCCTGCAATCCCAGCACTTTGGGAGACCGCGGTGGGCAGATCACCCGAGGTCAGGAGTTCGAGACCAGCCTGGCCAACATGGCGAAACCCCATCTCTACTAAAAATACAAAAATTAGCCAGGCATGGTGGCAGGTACCTGTAATCCCAGCTGCTACTCAAGAGGCTGAGTCACAAGAATCACTTGAACTCAGGAGGCGCAGGTTGCAGTGAGCTGAGATTGCACCACTGCTCTCCAGCCTGGGAGACAGAGCAAGACTCCATCTCAAAAAAAAAAAAAAAAAAAAAAAAACTTTACACAGTATGACTCCATTACTCCATTTATAACACATTCTAGAAAAGGCAAATCTGTAGGCACAGTAACCAGATTAGTGGTTGCCAGTGGCTGAGAGTAGGACAAAGGGACTCACTATAAATAAACATGAGAGAACTTTTTTTCTTTTAAATATTTTTAAAATACAGTAAATAGAGATGGAGATGGGATCTTGCTATGTTGCCCAGGCTGATTTCCAACTCCTGGGCTCAAGCAATCCTCCCACCTCAGCCCCGCAAAGTGCTAGGATTACATGTGTGAGCACTGCGCCCCACCAAGGGAACTTTTTGAGGTGATATAAATGTTCTATATGTTGTTTATCATGACGATTATACAAATACATACATTTGTCAAAATACGTCAAACTGTTCACTTTAAAAAAGTGAATTTATGGTATGCAAATTATACTTCAATAAATATGTTAAAAAACTTTGAACCCCAAACCCATACTAATATAAGTTTTGATTTTAAAATTTCCAAATGGGATTTTATTTTTCTATCTCAAAGCCAAAATAAAACAGATAGTTTACTTGTCTTCTTTCTGTGCCAAAAAAAAAAAAAAAAAAAGGCATTTTTTTCCCCCTAATCCACCATTTGAAATACCTGTATCTTAAAGGATCCCAGCTGGGTTTCAATTTTACAGTTCTAACTCAACGAGGCCAAAGACTGTATCTCCTGACCCTCCCCTCCTCTCTATTCCCGCTGCCTTAATTCATACTTCCATTGTCTCTCCAGTGCTGTTCTCTACAGTTAACAATGCATCTTCTTACTTTTACCAGAAAAGGACAAATCTGAATATTACTCTTCTCTTTAAAATTCAAAATAATTCTTCCACTGCATATATGATGATGTCCATATTCCCTAATTTGATGTCACATCCTTTCAAGATCTAGTTTCCTTCTTTTTCTTTTTTTTTTTTTTTGGAGGCAGAGTCTCGCTCTGTCGCCCAGGCTGGAGTGCAGTGGCACGATCTCGGTTCACTGCAACCTCTGCCTCCCAGGTTCAAGCAATTCTCCTGCCTCAGCCTTCCAAGTAGCTGGGATTACAGGCATCCGCCATGATGCCTGGCTATTTTTGTTTGTTTGTTTGTTTGTATATTTTGTAGAAATGGGGTTTCACCACATTGGCCATGCTCGAACTCCTGACCTCAAGTGATCCGCCAGCCTCCACCTCCCAAAGTGCTGGGATTACAGGCATGAAGCACCATGCCTAGCCATTTCTTCCTTTTTCAGTTTCAACTCCTATTAGCTCCCTCTCAAGCTCTAGCCTTATTGAGCGTCTTACTTCCCTAAATGCAACGTGATCTCTCTTTGACATCACCAAATCTTTGAACAAGGGTCTGCCTAGAATACTACCCATGCTATGCACCCCATGGCCTAGAGATTTCCTGGCATCCTTCAAATGTCAGTTTAAAAGGCAGTTTTCTCTCTGACGTCTTTCCTAACCTTCCAGAACCCTGTCCCAGGCAGCATGAGTGCCCCTCTGAACTCCCAGGGGACATATGCCAAATGCCACTTATCATTTTTAAAACATGCCACTTGTTTTTAAAAACTATTTAGAGCTTTGGGCCAGGTGCGGTGGCTCACACCTTTAATCCCAGCACTTTGGGAAGCCGAAGCAGGTGGATCACCTGAGGTCAGGAGTTCAAGACCAGCCTGGCCAACATGGTGAAACCCCATGTCTACTAAAAATACAAAAAAAAAACTAGCCGGGCATTGTGGTGGGCGCCTGTAATCCCAGCTACTCAGGAATGTGAGGCAAGAGAATCACTTGAACCCGGGAGGCAGATGTTGCAGTGAGCCGAGATCGCGCCATTGCACTCTAGCCTGGGCAACAAGAGTGAAACTCGATCTCAAAAAAAAAAAATCAAACAAACTATTTAGAGCTCTGTCTCCTCAACTAGACTGTGAACTCCTTGAGGGAAGGGGATCTATGTATTATTTGTCTTTACACTCCTAATGCCTTGCAAAGCCCCTGGCTCATGGTAAATATTCTGCTGATTCATCAATGAAACTTGTCATACTCGCAATTTAAGAAAGACTGCAAGATCTCTTGGGTCTCCTCCAAATCTAAGACCTATAAGCTTGTATCTTTAGTCAAGGGTCAAAATAATCTCACTTAGAACTATATGGTTAAAATATGCTTATTCTTTTCCTATTTATAAGCCTTATATTATAGGTACTTTGTAATGTAAATGTCACTCTATGACGTCCCATGCCTGTGCCATTTCCAGCTTCAGTCTATTTTTTAGAAAGCATAGGGATAAGTGTACATTATCCTCTCTTAGAGCAAATGGCACTTCAGCTCAACCAAGTTTAATGTTCATATAAAAACCAGAAATGCCACAAATTGAGGCATATAGAAACATCTCTCATCTCTCCTTCAGGCTCTGTCTGCCATCTGCATCCTACATCCCCACTGCCAACCTGCATCTGACCACTTTCAATCTAGAAACCTCATTCTCTGTGGAATACTTGAATCAGAACTAATTACAGCAATAACTAAAATGGTCCTATGAATGCGTGCACTGCACAACAAGAATACTCTTACTGGATTACTTAGCCGTGGCATGCTAGGTCTGTTAATGCGCTCTGCCTGGCTTCACTGCAGACATACTTCAGAAAATGTAAGCCTGCAGTTAAAGTAATAGAGGGCCAAAGAAACCTGGAGAAATAAAGAAATAATCAAATTCATCTCCTTGGGAATATGTTTTAAAAACAATCCACTAATGGGAATAAGGGATTTAAGAGGTTCATTTCAGAACAGATGGTAAAACAGAGACTGGGTCAGTTTTGCAGTTTTTTTTCACTAGTCGGTTTTCTGCTGCATCAGTTTTACTTCAGGTAGAAAAGGAACTTGAAACAAAACTCAGGGCTTATGATGCTCAAGCTCCCTTAACTGGCACCTCAAGGAAAAAGAATGGACCAAGACATTCCCCCATTTCCCCTCACTTAGCTATGAACTCATGGCTCTTGCTCTCTGAGTAGAAAATAAAATAGGCCGGGCACAGTGGCTCACGCCTATAATCCCAGCACTTTGGGAGGCTGAGGAGGGTGAATCACAAGGTCAGGAGTTCAAGACCAGCCTGGCCAATCATGGTGAAACCCCCGTCTCTACTAAGAATACAAAAAATTAGCCGGGTGTGGTGGCACACACCTGTAATCCCAGCTACTCGGGAGGCTGAGGCAGGAGAATCACTTGAACCCAGGAGGTGGAGGTTGCAGTGAGCCGAGATGGCGCCACTGCACTCCAGACTGGGCGACAGTGCAAGACTCTGTCTCAAAATAATAATAATAATAATAATAATCATAATCATAATCATAATCATAATAATTTCAGTATGGTGTTGCCAAAGCATAAAAGTTATTATCAACTTGATTGTTGGCTAAGTTACATTTGTGTGTGCGTGTGTGTGTGTGTAGACACTCTGTTGTTCAGGCTGGAGTGCAGTGGCACGATCATGGCTGCAGTCCATATTCACGATATAGAAAGAACTCCCATAAATCAATCAAAAAAAGATACTCAGCCCAATAGAAAAGAGTTCAGAGAGGAAATCAAAATGTCTCATGAACATGAAAAGACTAGTTATCAGGGAAATGCAAATTGAAATTAAATAAAATTGGGAACCTATCACATTGCCAAAATTTAAATTCCTAGCAATACCAAAGTGTAGAAAGCATATGTATCAACAAGAAATAGCACATGCAACTAATATAATGACTGCAGGACAATTTAGGAACATCTAATAAAGTTGGGAAATGTTCATACTCTACCTATAATGCCCCTGGGTATATGTTCTAGAGAAAAAGTCACAAATATATACAATGAGACAAGTACAAGAATTTTATTTTCATGTGGTGTGTAACAGTGAAAAGTGAAAAAAAAAAATCTAAATGACCATGAAACAAAGAAGTGATCAGTAAAGAAGAGTGAGGCATAATAGTTAAAAATAAATTATATCATGCAATTGTATACACATAGAATAATCTTAAAAACATGAAAGACAGCAATATAATGTGTACAGTATAATTGCACTTGTATAAAATAGAGAAGGTGGGCACAGAGGCTCATGCCTATAATCCCAGCACTTTAGGAGGCCGAGGCAGGAGGACCACCTGAGGTCGGGGGTTCGAGAGCAGTCTGGCCAACATGGTCAAATCCATCTCTACTAAAAATACAAAAATTAGCCAGGCGTGGTGGCGCATGCCTGTAGTCCCAACTACTCAGGAGGCAAAGGCAGGAGAATTGCTTGAACCCTGGAGGCAGAGGTTGCAGTGAGCTAAGATCGTGCCACTGCACTCCAGCCTGGGCGACAGAGCAAGACTCTGTCTCAATAAATAAATAAATAAAATATAAAATAGAGAAATACAGAAACTGTGTACAGTATAATTTCAATTATATAAAGCTTGAAAACATGCATGGGAATGAATAATAGTAAATTTGGAGACTTTACCTCTAAGAAGAGGAGAGAATGTGATTTAGGAGAGGCACACAGGGCCTTCCACTATACTAATAATGTTTTACTCCTTAAGGTAAAGAAAAAGAATGAAGAAAAAGAGAAAGAAGAGAAAGGGAAGATGCAATAGGCAGCAGGTGGTTGGGAAAAAATTAAAAGAGAAGATGAGAAATATGAAGAAAGAGGAGAAGATTTGAAGAAAATAAAGCAAAATGTTGATTTGACTTAAGTGATGAGTAAGTACATGAGTACTTGTTATATTGTGCTCTATACTTATCTGAATATTTAAAATATTTCATAATTTAAAAAAGACATAAATCCTTTTAAGTTACAGAAGTCCTAATTGACCAACTGGTATCCTAAAGTCTTGAAAGAGTTCAAAACACGTGCATGCACACTCAAAAGAAACACACCAGAGGAACCAAGTAAATGTACTGGAATCCCTCATCTTCTAAGCACCTGACTGAAGTGGAGCTTTGGGTCCTCCAGCCATTGTGCAGTTGTTTAAACATAACTGTAATTTAAAAATAAAAAAATAAAAAAACTGGCCAGGCAAAGCGAAGTGGCTCATGCCTGTAATCCCAGCACTTTGGGAGGGCGAGGTGGGTGGATCACTTGAGGTGAGGAGTTCTAGACCAGCCTGGCCAACATGGCAAAACCCCGTCTCTACTAAAAATACAAAAATTAGCCAGGCATGGTGGTGCACACCTGTAATCCCAGCTACTCGGGAGGCTGAGGCAGAATTGTTTGAACCCAGGAGGCGGTGGCTACAGTGAACCGAGATCAAGATTGTGCCACTGCACTCCAGCCTGGGAGACAGAGGGAAACTTGTCTCAAAAAACAAACAAACAAACAAAAACTAAGTTACAAAGAATCATATCCATTAGTAAACTTAAATTATCTTAACACTTAGTAGTACAAGGTAA
This sequence comes from Pongo pygmaeus, assembly GCF_028885625.2. NCBI lineage: Eukaryota > Metazoa > Chordata > Mammalia > Primates > Hominidae > Pongo > Pongo pygmaeus. Next base: position 49,580,602 of record NC_072373.2, on the reverse strand, counting down.
CAGTTAGTATATGAGCGAGATGATGGATATACTGTTTGTTTCTTTCTTTATGAATACCGCAGAAGAAACTTCACTTAAGGCTGAGTGCCGTGCCTCATGCCTGTAATCCCAGCTCTTTGAGAGGCCAAGGCAGATCACTTGAGGTCAGGAGTTCAAGACCAACCTGGCCAACATGGTGAAACCCCATCTCTACTAAAAATACAAAAAAATAGCTGGGCATGGTGGCAGATGCCTGTAATCCCAGCTACTCAGGAGGCTGAGGCAGAAGAATCGGTAGAACCCAGGAGGTGGAGGTTGCAGTGAGCTGAGATTGCTCCACTGCACTCCAACCTGGGTGACAGAGTTAGACAAGAAAAGAAAGAAAGAGAGAGAGAGAAAGAAAGAAAGAGAGAGAGAGAGAAAGAAAGAAAGAGAAAGAAGAGAATGAGAGAGAGAGAAGAGGGGGAAGGAGAGAGAGAAAGAAAGGAAGGGAAGGAAAGAAACTTCACATAACTGCTGGCAAGTTGGCTCAATTACCAATGTAACAAACACCTAAAGCAATTGTCCAGCCCCTACCCACATTTTCCTCTGACTCACTATTTCACCTTCAGTAAACCCTCAGTGACTCTGGTCTATGAAACATTGCCAATACTTCTAAGATCTGCAAATACAAAATTCTATTATACAATCATCCCTGAGTATCCATGGGGGATTGGTGAAAACCACAATAGCAAAATCCTCTGATGCTCAAGTCTCTTACATGAAATGGTACAGTATGTGCATATAACCTATACACATTCTCGGGTGCACTTTCAATCATCTCTAGGCTACTTATAATACCAAATATGATGTAAATGCTATATAAATAGTTGTTATGCTACATTTTTTTATTTGTATTTTTTATTGTATTGCAATTTTTATTTCTTTTTTTTAATATTTTCAATCCTCAAATACAAAGGGTCAACTGTATATCAAACTATCATCAATACTAAGCATGAAGAATGTTATAAAAGTATGTCAACTATGACACATGATGTCAGCACCTCAAACCAAATTTCACTTCAGTTTAGGTTTGATTTGAAAACATTTTGATGTTATGGTTCTGTGGTTTTACAGAATACTTAAGGCTGGTTTTGGTTTGAATAGGTTGAGTAGGTTTAAAGTGAAACATTTCTTCATTGGTTTGTGGTTAACCAATTTATTGTTTCAGAAATTAAAGCTGGTTAGCCAGCCCCAGGTTTGAGTTCCAGGTTCAATTCAGTTCAAGTTCCTGGCAAATGTACAATGAGAAAAGTTTATAATTCCAAAATTATTATGTGCTAAAGATCCCAACTTCCTCAAAAACCACAAGTCTCTCACAACCCTCTCTTATTTTTGATGGGATAAGAGAAATGTGCCAGCAAGAGGCTGCCCACAGCACCAACCCAAAGTCAAACCGAAGACAGGCAACACCTCATGTGAGAGTAAAGAAGACCCCCATGGTTTCACTTTCAGCAAATGCAGTATGATAACTGAATTACAATGTGTACCTTTCTTAAGCATCAGAAATCTCTGCATTGGCTGAGTGCAGTGGCTCATGCCTGTAATCCCAGCACTTTGGGAGGCCAAGGCAGGTGGATCACCTGAGGTCAGGAGTTCGAGACCAGCCTGGCCAACATGGTGAAACTCCATCACTACTAAAAATACAAAAAATTAGCTGGACATGGTGGCCGGCGCCCGTAATCCCAGCTAGCTTCTTGGGAGGCTGAGGCAAGAGAATCGCTTGAACAAAGGAGGCAGAGGTTGCAGTGAGCCGAGATCACGTCATTGCACTCCAGCCTGGGAAACAAGAGCGAAACTCCATCTCAAAAGAAAAAAGAAAAAAAGAATTCTCTACGTTGACAACACTCAACCATGATATCTGGACACAAAAGTGCATCTCTTTCATTTAAGAAGATGTGTCAAGCAAGCATTTGCAAATAATTGTTTAATTTTTGTAAGTGGATATATCAATGCACACACATTCATATACATAATAATTGTATATATGTATGCATTAATGAATTATTCTCAATCACTTGTATTCTGATAAGATTTCTTGTCTAGGAGAAAAATGCCTTGGATAGCAAGGGGTACACATTTGGGAATGTTCTCCACATATGAGCATAAACTATCGTATGTGGCATCAGGAAAATGTGACAGAAGATACTTTGCAATATCTTATTCCTGTTCATACCATAAGATAAGGTTGAGAATGAGCACATGAGGATCTGGACCAGGGGCTAGGTGCTGAGGCCTGCCTACAGACTTCACAGGTCTTGGATTCTCTAAAGCATTGGAATGGCTATGGGTGAATAGCTGAGGCCTGTTAGACGATTTGCACTGAGAATAACTAGATTGAACAATATCACAGATCACAGACACCTGCGACCAGTCTAAATTTTTTTTTTTTAGACGGAGTCTCACTCTCTTGCCCAGGCTGGAGTGCAGTGGCATGATCTCGGTGCTCACTGCACCCTCTGCCTCCTGGGTTCAAGCGATTCTTTTGCCTCAGCCTCCCGAGTAGCTGGGACCACAGGCGCACACCACTATCCCCAGCTAATTTTTGAATTTTTAGTAGAGACAGGGTTTTACCATGTTGGCCAGGCTGGTCTTGAACTCCTGACCTCAAGCAATCCACCCGCCTTGGCCTCCCAAAGTACTAGGATTACAGGCATGAGCCACCATGCCCAGCCTAAAGACAGATTTCTATTTTCATTCTGGTTTAAGAGAAAAAAAAGGAATGTTCAGTTTCTTCAGCATGGTTTAATAAGAAATATATTTAGTTTTTGTCCCCAGTTTCTGGCATACAGCACCTAAAATCCTTGGCATTTGCTGAGTGATAGGAGTATGTTCTGTTATTTGTAAGGAGTCCCATTTGATCTTACCAAAGTTTATGCTAATGTGACTTAGGATGGGGCCCCTAAATAGCCTCAGGATGGGGTCAGTCACCAGAAAGACCCAGTGATTACAGGGTGGAACTTTCAGTCTCACCCACTGACCTCTAAGGAAACGTAAGGATGGAGGGAGCTGAAGATTAAACTCTCTAAAAACGCTTTAAAAATGAGATTTGGGCCAGATGCAGTGGCTATTTCTTGTAATCCCAACACTCTGGGAGCCCAAGGAGAGAAGATCACTTGAGGTTAAGAGTTCAAGACCAATCTGGACAACAAAGCAAGACCCTTGTCTCTACAAAAAAAAAAAAAATGTAATTAGCCAGGTGTGGTGGTGCACACCTGTAGTCCTGGCTACTCGAGAGACTGAAGTGGGAGGACCCCTTAAGTCCAGGAGTTCAAGGCCGCAGTGAGCTATGATAGTGCCACCGCACTCCAGCCAGGGCAACAGAGCAAGACTCTGTCCAACCCACCCCCCAAAAAAAAGGTAAAAAAAAAAAAAAAGGTTTTTTAAAAAAAAGTAAAAATGAGATTTGATGAGCTTCCAGGTTGGTGAGCACATTCATGTGCTGGAAGAGTGGTGCACCCCAAATCCCAGGGAACAGAAGCTTCCGCACTTAGGATCTTTCCAAACCTTGCCCTGTTTACCTCTTTGTCTGGCTATTCATCTGTATCCTTTATAATAAACTGGTAAATGTAAGTAAAGTGTTTCTCTGAGTTCTGTGAGTTGTTCAAGCAAATTATCAAACTGAAAGAAGGGCATAAAAATCTCCAGTTTATAGGCCGGGCACAGTGGCTCTCGCCTATAATCCCAACAATTTGGGAGGCCAAAGGGGGCGGATTACCTGAGGTCAGGAGTTTGAGACCAGCCTGGCCAATACAGTAAAACCTAGTCTCTACTAAAAATACAAAAATTAGCTGGGCATAGTGGCAGGCGCCTGTAATCCCAGCTACTCAGGAGGCTGAGGCATAAGAACCGCTTGAACCTGGGAGGCAGAGGTTGCAGTGAGCTGAGATGGAGCCACTTCACTCCAGCCTGGGCAACACAATGAGACTCTGTCTCAAAAAAAAAAAAAAAAAAAAAAAAAGAATCCCCAATTTGTAACAGGTCAGCCAGAAGCACGGGAGGCCTGGACTTGCAACTGGCATCTGAGCAGGCGCAGTCTTGTGGAAGTGAGCCCATTCACTTGTGACATCTGAAGCTAACTTCAGGTAGATAGTGATAGAATTAAACTGAATTGTAGGACACTCAGATGGTGTTGGAGAATTGGTTGGTGTGGGGAAAAAACCTGCACATCTGCTGTGAGGTGTTGTGTATGAGTGTGGAGAAACTGCTTTATCAGATTTAGTATCCCATTAATGTTTCCAACCAGTTTACAGACTCTCATACCTTGAGAGGAAGCACAATAAGATCAGTTGACTTTGAATTTGCATGAGCTTGAGCAATGAGGATCACAAAAAAACTTCCTCAATATTCCAACCTCTGGATGGTACAGTTGAAAGAGAATTTAGAAATCCCCTCATCTAGGATCTTCTAAATCTAGCTGGCCATCAGAATCAGCTGCAGGGCATTATTTTCAAAATTCCATTAAATAAGAATAAGAATCTCCAGTGCTGGAACCTGGAAATGTAAACTTTAAAGAGCTCCTAAGGAAATTCCAATGAGCTTTGCACGTCACTGATTTCGACCATCAACCTTCCATTCAGATAATGTCAGCGCAGACAGCTCCACCTCTGGGATCATCATAGCTAATATGTGTAAAGTGCCTACTGAGGACCAGATACTTTAACATACATTACCTCTAAACCTTACAACTACCCTCAGATTCACACTGAATAGACAAATTCTGACAGTCTCCTTTCTCTAAATGTTCAGCACTATTCTTACATAAAATTTATTCTCTAATATGCTGTTGATGGACATTATTAAGTTTCTATGTATTGCTTCAGGAAGTCCTGCCATCTAAGCACAGAAGACAAAGTGACTGAGTTGCATTTTTCACCTACAGCAAGTTTAAGGTATACACCATACCATTTTCAGGGTTGTGGCATGGCAAATCCCATGATGATTAAGGAAACTAACAAACTGTTGCATAATTAATGTGTTCACGAGTCACAAAGTGGTGTAAATTACCCAGTGCAAACCCATGGGGCTTCAGCACCAGGGAGTTCCAGGGACCAGGGCTTTAAGAATTCACCTTTCCCTTCCAACCTCCAACCATTTCCATGTGGGGCCAACTTATAATTTAGATTGATGGGCCCACCCAAAGCTCTAAGACACCTGGCTGTATGACTAGGTTTTCACACACAAATTGGTTTGGCTCTCATTGAAAATATCCACAGCTAAGCTGAGTGGGGTGGCAACAAGCCTGTAGTCCCTATTACTGAGAGGCTGAGGCGGGATGATCATTTGAGCCCAAGAGTTCCAGTCTACTCTGGGCAAGATAGCAAGACCCCATCTCAAAATAAGTGTATCCACAGCAAAATAAGTTTAACTTCAGGAAATTGTGTTGCTAATATTTCTACTGCTGCTTGCTCCTGGAAATACTAGCAACGAACACTTTGGTAATCAAAACATTTAATCAAATGTTTCAGTCAAAACGTTTAACTTTTAAAATGACTGGCACCCTATAGAGGAATTTACCTATTGAGCATAGTTTGCCAAAAGAATAAAATAAAATGAGCATTCAATTAAGTTTAACCTAAAGCTGCCTCCTCACATATTTTAAGTTCAGCCTAAAGATGTCTCCATTAGCGTGAACTGTAACCTAACTAGATGTGTAAACAGACTGCAACCTACTCTTGTGCCAATCACCAAGTTTTGGCCAAAGGCAGCCAACTCTTCAAACCAGGCAAATGCTAAGCGTAACCAATTGAGCTGTTTGTGTACCTCACTTCTGTTTTCTGTATGTCACTTTTCTTTCTCTGTCTATACATCGTTTTCCACCACATGGCTGTGCTGGAGTCTCTCTGAGCCTACTCTGGTCTGGGAGGCTGCCTGATCCATGACACGCTCTTTGCTCAATTATACTGTTAAATTTAATTTGTCTGAGGTTTTTCTTTTAATATGAGACAGCATCTGACATTACCCGTGCCGTCACTCCCACCACCTCAGGGAGTCAGGCCTCACCTCTTTTACGTCATTTCTGAACCCCAATCAAAGCCTCCCAAAGGAATGTTTTGGCAGCCTGAAGACATAGCTAATCCCCTTATAAATAGCTGTTCTTCTAAATTACCAGAAAATTGAATGGATTATAACACAATAGAGCTGTAAAAGTTAGTGCCTCCAAAATAAACCTCAACTACACTTCTCTTGTGATTATTTAATCTCCTTCAGTCAATCATGTTAATTATGTTATCTAAGCCAAACTGTGGATAAAACAGGAAGGATATACAGAGATTCTTCTACAAATTAAAACCTTCATGAGCTCTATTTACAGAAACATGGATATTTAGGGAACTTCAAAATCATTGGGTAGCAGCTCACATTAGTCTTCCAAGTTCATTTGTGGCCAGTATCATGGCTTGATCCTCTCAGCAATCATCAGAGGAAGCAGTCAGGGAACAGTGGAAGGAGAAGTATAAAATGAAGCAGGAAATGAGTTTGAGTCCAGATTCTCTACCTTGTTATCTGATAAACAGTTATTTAACCTATCTGGACCTCAATTTCCTTACCTATAAAATGTGGGTGATGAGGCCCGGTGTAGTTGCTCACACCTGTAATCCCAGCACTTTGGGAGGCCAAGGTGGGTGGATCACGAGGTCAGGAGTTCGAGACCAACCTGGTCAATATGATGAAACCCTGTCTCTACTAAAAAATACAAACATTAGCCAGGTGTGGTGGCACACACCTGTAGTCTCAGCTACTTGGGTGGCTGAGGCAGGAGAATCACTGGAACCCAGGAGGCAGAGGTTGCAGTGAGCCGAGATCACACCACTGTACTCCAGCCTGGCCTTTCATTTGTTGAAAGATTAAATGAAATGAATATGTAAAAGCATCTAGCTGAGCATCTGACTTACATTTTCTTTTAAAAAAAACTTATTTTAAGTTCATGGGTACATGTGCAGGATGTACAGGTTTGTTTGTTACACAAGTAAGCATGCGTCATAAGGTTTTGTTGTACAAATTATTTCATCACTCAGGTATTAAGCCTAGTATCCATTAGTTATTTTCCCTGATCCTCTCCCTCCTTCTACCTTGCACCCTCCGGTAAGCCCCCGCATGTGTTGTTCCCCTTGATGTGTCCATGTGTTCCCATAATTTAGCTTCCACTTATAAATGAGAACGTGCGGTATTTGGTTTTCTGTTCCTGCATTAGTTTGCTAAGGATAATGATCTGTTATTAAAAGATCAAAAAATAATAGATACTGGCGAAGTTGTGGAGAAAGGGAACACTTTTGCACTGTTGGTGGGAGTGTTGGTTCAACCCTTGTGGAAGACAGTGTGGCAATTCCTCAAAGACCTAGAGACAGAAATACCATTCAACCCAGCAATCCCATTACTGCATATACACCCAAAGGAATATAAATCATTCTATTATAAAGACACATGCAGGCCGGGCGTGGTGGCTCACGCCTGTAATCCCAACACTTTGGGAGGCCGAAGCAGGCGGATCATGAGGTCAGGAGATCCAGACCTTCCTGGCTAACCCAGTGAAACCCTGTCTCTACTAAAAATACAAAAAATTACCCAGGCGTGGTGGCACATGCCTGTAGTCCCAGCTACTTGGAAGGCTGAGGCAGGAGAATCACTTGAACCGGGAGGTGGAGGTTGTAGTGAGCCGAGATTGCATCACTGCACTTCAGACTTGGTGACAGAGCAAGACGCCATCTCAAAAAAAAATAAATAAAAAAAAGAAGACACATGCACACGTAAGTTCATTGCAGCACTATTCACAATAGCAAAGACATAGAATCAACCGAAATGCCCATCAATAATAGACTGAATAAAGAAAATGTGTATATATACACCATGGAATACTATACAGCCATAAAAAGCAGTGAGATCATATCCTTTGCAGGGACATGGAAGGAGCTGACTTACATTTTCTCTTCATGCAAAACCAATGGGGATTTTTTGTCTTGACAAAGTAATTCTAAAACAGAACAAGTTTGCAGAATGAGCCAGGAAAGAATTTTAAAGAAAAATAATGGAAGACTACCATGGCCCCAATTCTCTAATCCACCCTGCATTCACCTTTTCTGCAATATGACTCCACAGCTCCTTCCATGAGAAGGTGGAGTATATTTCTCAGGCCCTCAGGGCTGAAGTTAGCCATGTGATTTATTTTGACCAATGAGACATTAGAAAACTTGCTGCAAGCAGAGGCTTCACAAAGTGCTTGTGTATTTACTTCCTGTTTTGCCTTCTGCACTTCACTGTGTGAACATGTCTGGGATAGCCCACTGAAGGATGAAACATATAGGACCCAGTCGCACACATCACCGCAGCCCACAGCCAGCAGACCACCAGACATGAAAATGAGTGCAGCTAAAACCATAAAAAGTGCTCAGCTTAAATCACAACTACAGATTCATGAGCTAAATAAATGTTTGTTTTAAGCCATACTTCCTTAATGTGGTTTCCATGAGGAAAATAAGTCCTATAAAAAATCATTTGTGTCTATTTTCTCAATTCTCCCAAGATAGTACATAGTTAATTCATTACATATAATAAATGCATTACAGCCTCCTGGAACCCTGTTAGCTATTGCATTTTGGGTGGTTGTTATGAAGCATAATTACAGCCAGAGATAATTGATGTAATCATACATTAAAATGCTTTATAAAGCCACCATTATTAAAATAATGCATCACCACAATGACAGATAAATAAAAGAAAATTAAATTTTAAAAAAATCTGTGGCTGGATGTGGTGGCTTACATTGGGAGGCCAAAATAGGAGGATCCCTTGAGGCTCCAAGTTCAAGACCAGCCTGGGCAACATAGGAAGACCCCATCTCTACAAAAAATGAAAAAATTAGCTGGGTACAGTTGCATGTGCCTACAGTCCATCATCTCAGGAGGCTGACATGAAGGATCACTTAAGCCCCTTGCAGTGTTTATGCCACTGCACTCTAGCATGGATGACAGAGCAAGACCCTGTCTCATTAAAAAAAAAAAATATATATATATATATATGTATGTTTGGTTTTAAGGAACAAAAAGTTTAATAAGCAATAAAGAAGAAAGACAGAAGAAAACAGCTCCCCTGTACAGAGACTGGGGGGAAGGCTCAGAACAATGAGAGACCCCCCCAAAAAATATTTTTTAAACGAGGGACATTTTAAGTCTTTGGAGGAATGATGGAGCATTCAATAAAGTATTTTGGGACAAGTGGCTACTATATGGAAAACAAAAGCTTCACTACCTGTCATCTTGCCCTCAAATCCATTCCAGATAGTTAAAAATTTAATATTTTCCAAAGAAAGAGCTGTATCATTAAAAATACATAAAAATTTATATTTTCTTCAAGTGACAGAAGGCTTTTGAAGCACGATGCCAATAAAAGAAGCCATAATGGAATGATTGATAGATTTAACTATGTAAAATGTTTAAATATCAGTACATATTAAAGGGCAAACAAAATTTTAATTTTGGCACAACACTTTTATATTTTGCTACAAATTTTCATATGCAAATTTTGTAAACAAAATTAAAAGGCAAACAAAAAGCAAATTAAAAGACAAAAAATGAAATTTGGGACCAGGTGCAGTGGCTCACGCCTGTAATCCCAGCACTTTGGGAGGTCAAGGCGAGTGGATCACCTGAGGTCAGGAGTTGGAGACCAGCCTGACCAACATGGTGAAACCCCATCTCTACTAAAAATAAAAAATTAGCCAGGCGTAGTGGTGGCCACCTGTAATCCCCAGAGGCTGAGGCAGGGGAATCACTTGAACCGGGGAGGTGGAGGTTGCAATGAGCACAAGATCATGCCACTGCACTCTAGCCTGGGTGACAGAGAGAGACTTTGTCTAAAAAAAAAAAAAAAAAAAAAAAAAAAAAAGATTAGGGAGTGAAGGAGGGAAGGTAATTATCTACTGTGCCAGAACATGAGAGTGGCTTATGAGTTTTATCTTAAACTCAGGAGGCTGAAGTGGGAGGATCACTTGAACCCAGCCAGTGGAGGCTGCAGTGAGCCACGACTGTGCCACTCTACTACAACCTGGGCAACAGAGTGAGATTCTGTCTCAACAGAGTGAGATTCTGTCTCAAATATATATATTTATATATATATATATATATATATATACTACTCTGTTTAAAATATATGAGAGATTTGTGTAATACCTAAATGAATGATGTTAGGCTTCATCATTAGGGTTTGTTAAGAAATAAAAATTGAAAGTAAATTTAATTTAAATATCAAAATGACATAATGTTTGTAAAGTGCTTAGTTCAGTACCTGACAGAAATATTCATTTCCTTTCTTTTCTGCTTTATTCAAGTAATACTAAAGGCTAAGGCTATTGGAAGATTATGTGGGTTAGGCAAGGCGGCTCACACCTGTAATCCCAGCACTTTGGAGGCCAAGGTGTGAGGATCACTTGAGGCCAGGAGTTTGAGACCAGCCTGGGCAACGGAAGTGACACCCTGTCTCTAAAAAAAAAAGAAAAAGAAAAGAAATGAAAGGTTATGTGCAACTGATGTTGGGTGTTCTGCTTTATCAGTATTTGTTTTAATCAAATAAATCAAATACAGTCTACTTTCAGTTACTTCCAATCTATGTCACCTCTTCCATGTTCTTTTAGTACTTATACACCTCTATTATAACAGTATGATTCAATTAATATAGAGATAATAGGCAACCAAATATTTTATAAAATACTATTCAGTAGTTTTGGTTATAGTATTTTGTAGAAAGATATTCAGGATACAATTAAACATATACACACATTATAGGTGAGAAAATAGATGCATGAAGAATGTAACTTGTTTAAGGTCAAGAATATAACCAAAAGGAGTAGCAAATAATGTCTTTTCTTTCTAAAAGTTTGCCATAGCTGAAACACAACAGGAATCAGCATACTACTTGATATTATAAATGCATTCCATCAGGTGCCCAGGCATATGAAAATTAGGTGTTCCTGCTTTATTCATAAGTTAGACATCAACTAACATTACTCTGCAGCAAATTCCTCTACACAAGGAAATCTATCTAAATCCTTCCAAAATGTCCTAATAAGAAAATAAAATAAGTAGAATTAAAGCTGTACTAGGCTAGGGCACATTTATATTACTGACAACTATAGATTATTCAGTAATACCTCTCAGTGCACCAGTAAGCAGAGAGCAAGGAGAGCTAATAAAAGTAATGAAGTCTTCGTAGTACGTGAACTCACTGCTATTAAATCTCTTCTTAGAAATGGGATGAGCCTGCCAAGTTTGTTGGGAGGAAGGCTGAATGTGTAGGCTGTTGAAGTGAAAATAAGTAGAGCCACACGGCAATGGTGGCTGAGAAAGATAATGGCATTAATGCCCAGAAACTGAGTGCTTTACCTAGCCTTCAACTTTATTAGGAAACAACGATGACATAAAACTGGATAGGGTTTATCACATTTGTACTTGTCAGCTAAATCTACAGATAAAAATTATAGTTTTATAATAATCCAAAGCTTGAGTGTATCATGTGGCTATTAATATTGAGGAGCCAATAGAGGTATAGCTACATAACATAAACGTTATATTTTTCATGTGATGGCTGACCATCATTTGCCATGACTGTTTAAGGAGAGGAAAGCCTATTGAAGCATCCTAGTTATTCAGAATCCCTGAAAGGCCATGATGATGTTGAGGTCTATAGAAACTGCTACTCAAGCTGGGCGCGGTGGCTCACGCCTGTAATCCCAGCACTTTGGGAGGCCAAGGTGGGTGGATCACAAGGTCAGGAGTTTGAGACCAGCCTGGTCAATATGGTGAAACCCTGCCTCTACCATAATGTAAAATATTATATTTTATAATATAATATTTTAAATTATTTTAAAAACCCGCCTCTACTATAATATAAAATATAAAAAATATCTGGGCATGGCGACGCGTGCCTGTAGTCCCAGCTACTCAGAAAGCTGAGGCAGAAGAATCGCTTGAACCCGGGAGGCAGAGGTTGCAGTGAGCCGAGATCACGCCATTGCACTCCAGCCTGGATGACAGAGCAAGACACCATCTCAAAAAAAAAAAGTGCTACTCAAGTTGTGGGTCAGTCAAGGATTAAGCAGACAACGCACCATGCCGGTACAGTATCCTGAGGTAGTAACAGTGGGGCACATCTACCACCCCTGGCACTAAAGGGTCAAGGGAAGGGAAATGTTACTGGAATCCAGAAAGAGAAAAGACTGTGCAGAAAAGATCATGCTACAGGAACTGTAACCTTCAGAAGAGAGACAAAGTCAGCTGCAGTCACTCTACAGGGAGGGAGATGGAGGAGTAATGCCCCAACCCCTCTTCCCTCTGCTCTCCAGCAGGGGCCGCCCATTGACTGAACCCAACCAAAAGCCAGGGGACAGGGGAGTCCTGGGAAGTGGTCTCGGGGGCACTGAGCAGGGTGGACGGAGTAGGAAGGATAAAGATCTGAAGGGGTAAATGGAAGATAGCCCTACTGTCTCCCTAGTTTTGCCTAAGTAATTATTTTATTAATAATTCCCTATATTATTTGCTTGGTTTTCTCTCCAGGAGGAACAGTTCCAACATAAGAGTGGGTGAAGCACATTAAACCCCAATAATCAACTTCCTTAAGCATTTCCAAGTAACATAATCTCCTACTTCCCTACAAAAAAAAAAAAAAAATCAAAAATTCTCACTTAAATCCCCAGGAGATATTTCTTTTCATTCTACAAAGAATGCCTGTTGTTGAGTGATGACGTTTCTTTAAAGAGAATAATTAAAGCTCTGTTTTTTTTTTCCTTTTACAAATCAGGTGAGCAATGTACTCACTCTGAACAATGACAGTGTTTTGGCTGCTTGTGAACCCTGGAAATATTGATCAGTTAAAAATATTCAGACTCTTGCATCTCTTGAATTTGCTTACTGCAGCCCTTCTTCCTGGTGGGCCGGGAAAGCACCAGCAATTTTGTTATCATGATAAATTACCCTCCCTGGTAGGTCACTCTTTTTTACCTAAAGTCACAATTTGCTCCTTCCATTAGGTCATAACCTGATTTTTTTCAGGGTGACAGATTTATTGCTTGCTTTGTGGTCCAAAAAACAAATCACCAACATTGCTCAAAATACAGTCGTGTCACAGTAACTCTGGATATTTCCCAATGGGAATGAGACTCAGCATGTATATTCCAGTTTGAACATGGTAGAGTGGGCATTCCCACGTTTCTCTGGATTGAAGCTGGGAGGACAGTACTTAGGTTTAAGTCACACTGCCAGTTTAAGGAATTGATAAGCAAGTATTAATATTTATTGACAGAGTCTTAGGGGATCTTTTCTTCTTTTTAGGAAACTCAAAAAGCCAATCAAACAGCTATTCTGATCTCCAAAGCAAGCCTTTCTCATGGCTGGGATACTTTCCTTGGCCATTACAAAAGCGTAAATCCCCCGTAAATGTCCCTAAAACCTGAGAATGAAGCTGTGATGCCTTCGTGGTTCAGTAAGATCACGTCGCAGAGCTCTCATAGTGTAATGTGGACTACAGTTATGAACAACAAACAATTCCAGGCCTGGTCCATAAAAAGAAACCTACACTCGGCCCTCCATGCTTCCTTCATCAACCTGCCTGCTGAGTGTGCTGCAAGTCTCCAACCCGCATCCAGTCCCACTCCTGCACCGCACACTTTCAAATGTAGTTCTTCCAAAGAAAGTCCCAGCTCTGTCCACACTGGAGCCCCTAATCTCAGCTGAGTCTTTAACACAGGCCAGCATTCTAAGGTCTATTCTTAGCCAGCTGACCACTCCTTCTTTAACCTAAACTCATCCTCCTCCCCAGAGAACTAATCCTCTCCTGATCTCAGTCAACAGCACCACAATCATCAGAAAAATCCTTTAGACGCTTCCCCCTCCCTGACTCATCCACCTGAAAAGTTACATCTCCTAAATATGCCCCAGATCCTTAAGAGTGTGGTGTGATCCTACAGTGGAATACCATTCAATGGTTTTAAAAAACACTAACAATAAATGAGTAAAAAATAGCTGCATGTTTCATTATAGATAAACCTCAATAACATAATATTGAATTAGAAAAGTCACAAATATAAACTGTATGGCCGCGCACAGTGGCTCATGCCTGTAATCCCAGCACTTTGGGAGGCCGAAGCAGGCAGATCACCTAAAGTCAGGAGTTTGAGACCGGCCTGGCCAACATGGTGAAACCCGATCTCTACTAAAAATACAAAAATTAGACGGGTTTGGTGGCAGGTGCCTGTAATCCCAGCTACTTGGGGGGCTGAGGCAGGAGAATCGCTTGAACCTGGGAAATGGAAGTTGCAGTGAGCTGAGATCACTCCAGCCTGGGCGACAGAGCCAGATTCTGTCTTTTTAAAAAACAACAAAAAACAAAAAAACACATATTGTATGATTCTGCTTATATATAGTGTGAAAACAGGCAAAATAAAGCAGTATTTCACCTGTCATGAATGGCATTCTATGGCAGGTTGTATGACAAGGCCAAATATAGGTGGCCATTATCTATATGTTAGGGACTGAATGTTTGTGTCCTCCAAAAATTCGTATGTTGAAACCTAATTCCCAATATTATGGTATTTGGACAAGGTGGAGCCTTTGGAAGGTGATCAGGTCATGAGGGTGGAGCCCTCATGAATGGGATTAGTGCCCTTAAAAGAAGTGGCCAGCAAGCTTACTTTCTTTCTGACAGATGACAATTCAATGAGAAGACAGCAGTCTACAACCAACCATGCTGACATCCTGATCTGGGACTTCCAGGCTCCAGAGTGTGAGAAATAAATTTCCATTGTTTATAAGACATCCAGTTTATGGAACTTTGTTATAGCAGTTCCAAATGACTGAGAAAATACTGCTTCTTCTCTATATTATTACTGGTTTCTTAGAACCTACCTAGTTGCAGTCAGCCGAGATCGCACCGCCACACTCCAGCCTGGGAGACAGAGCAAGACTGTCTAGGGAAAAAAAAAAAAAAAAAAGAACCTACCTAGATGGCTGACACTAGTATCTACACAGGTAGATGAATGGAACACAGAAAACCTGGTCAAACTCCTTTATTTGATGCCATAAAAACTAAAAACCTCTCCAAAGTTACTACTTTACTTTCAAAATGAATTAAATTTAATGTTATGGTAGGTATACATAACTCAAGTGATTAGTATTCTCAGGCTCATTCTAGAGCATGCTTTCTGCATCTTCCTTGTAAGCATTTATTAAACTCCTACTGTGTGTCAGGCACTGTGCTAGCTCTAATAATACAAATATAACAGAACCAAAAAACTTTCCATTTTCAGGGGATTCACTGCCCACTGGAAAGGGGACAAGGAAAGGACAACAAACATTTAAAAATTACAAGACCAAGAAGAAAATGCTATAAGTGTCTAATAATGGAAGTGCTATAATAGAGTTTCTGTGGGAAAAGAAACAAGCAGGCCAAAAAAAAAACACTTAATTCTTCCCGGAAGTAAATCTGGGAAGGCTTCACTGTGAGGACTAGTTTTGTTTTGTTTCTGTTTGGGGTTTCTTTTTGTTTTTTTTGCAGATGCATACGAGTTCACAGGTAGGAAGAAGTGGAGGGATACTTTCTAGAAGCATGCAAAGGAAAACCAGCATAACACATTTCGGAAATGAAAACATGGGAGAATCTGGCTGGGTGCAGTGGCTCACACCTGTAATCCCAGCATTTTGGGAGGCCGAGGCACGCAGATTGCTTGAGGCCAGGAGTTTGAGACTAGCCTGGGCAACGTGGCAAAACCTCATCTCTACCAAAAAAATACAAAAAATTAGCTGGGCCTGGTGGCACACGCCTGTAATCCCACCTACTCGAGAGGCTAAGGTAGAGGATCGCTTGAACCCAGGAGGCGAAGGTTGCAGTGAGCAGAGATCCCACCACTACACTCTAGCCTGGGTGACAGAGTGACACCTGTGACACAAAAAAGAAAAGAAAATATAGGAGAATGAGGCCAGTCGTGGTGACTCATACCTGTAATCCCAGCACTTTGGAAGGCTGAGGCAGGCGGATCACTTGAGGCCAGGAGTTCGAGACCAGCCTGGCCAACATGGAGAATTCTTGTCTCTACTAAAAATACAGAAATTAGCTAGGCATGGTGGCAGGTGCCTGTAATCCTCAGGAGGATGAAGCACAGGAATCGTTTGAACCTGGGAGGCAGAGATTGAAGTGAGCTGAGATTGCACCACTGCACTCCAGCCTGGGCAACTGTCTCAAAAAAAAAAAAAAGAAAAAGAAAGTAAAAGAAAATACAGGAGAATGAAATCAGAATACGAAGGGTATAATATGACATGTCCTTTGATATTGCAGACCATTGGTCTGCTAACTACAACCAGTTTTATAAATAAAGCTTTACTAGAACACAGCCATGCCATTCATTTACATATTGCCTATAGCTGCTTTCACACTACAGTGACACAGCTGAGTAGTTACAGTAGAGACCCTTGACCACAAAGCCCAGAATATTTACCATCTGGTCCTTTACAGAAAACGTTTGCCAACCCTTGAAATAATGCAGAACAACATAATGGTTGTAAGAGAGCTCACAAAGGCATAAATCCCTGTTCGCCCTCTTTTCCCTACACTATGCCATTCATTCATGGTATCAAACATATCCTACATATTAGGCAACTTCTATCCATTAAAAAAGATTACCTAATTTCTGTAGAAAAATATGGTTTCTTCGTAAGAGTTGCTTGAGATTTTCAAGGATCTTTCCATGTAAGTCCTGAATGATACACACAAGGGTTTTTGTTTGTTTGCTTATTTAAAGTAGAGGCAGAAGTCTCCCTATGTTATCCAGGCTGATAGGCATCAGCCACCACACCCAACCCACAAGTTGGTCTTAATTACCTTTATTCTTGTTTTCTTTTTTCTTTCTTTTTTTGGTGATAGTAAGAGGTGACAGCTTGCTGGCAGCCCTCACAGCCCTTGCTCGCTCTGGGCGCCTCCTCGGCCTTGGCGCCCACTCTGGCCGCGCTTGAGGAGCCCTTCAGCCCGCCGCTGCACTGTGGGAGCCCCTTTCAGGGCTGGCCAAGGCCGGAGCCGGCTCCCTCAGCTTGCGGAGAGGGGTGGAGGGAGAGGCGCGGGCGGGCTCCCTCAGCTTGTGGAGGTGGGTGGAGGGAGAGGCGCGGGCAGGAACCGGGGCTGCGCGCGGCGCTTACGGGCCAGCGCGAGTTCCAGGTGGGCGTGGACTTGGCAGGCCCCGCACTCTGAGCGGCTGGCCGGCCCGCCAGCGCCGGGCAGTGAGGGGCTTAGCACCTGGGCCAGCAGCTGCTGTGCTCGACTTCTTGCCGGGCCTTAGCTGCCTCCCCGCGGGGCAGGGCTCGGGACCTGCAGCCCACCATGCCTGAGCCTCCCCCCACCCTGCCGTAGGCTCCTGCGCGGCCTGAGCCTCCCCGACGAGCTCCGCCCCCTGCTTCACGGTGCCCAGTCCCATCGACCACCCAGGGGCTGAGGAGTGCAGGCTCATGGAGCGGGACTGGCAGGCAGCTCCACCTGCGGCCCCAGTGCGGCATCTACTGAGTGAAGCCAGCTGGGCTCCTGAGTCTGGTGGGGACTTGGAGAACCTTTATGTCCAGGTAAGGGATTGTAAATACACCAATCGGCACTCTATCTAGCTCAAGGTTTGTAAACACACCAATCAGCACACTGTGTCTAGCTCAGGGTTTGTGAATGCACCAATTGACACTCTGTATCTAGCTACTCTTGTGGGGACTTGGAGAACCTTTGTGTCCACACTCTGTATCTAGCTAATCTAGTGGGGACGTGGAGAACTTTTGTGTCAAGCTCGGGGATTATAAAGGCACCAATCAGTGCCGTGTCAAAACAGACCACACTACTCTCTGTGAAATGGACCAATCAGCAGGATGTGGGTGGGGCCACATTAGAGACTAAAAGCAGGCTGCGCGAGCCTGCGGTGGCAACCTGCTCCGTCCCCTTCCACGCTGTGGAAGCTTTGTTCTTTTGCTCTTTGCAATAAATCTTGCTGCTGCTCACTCTTTGGGTCCACACTGCCTTTATGAGCTGTAACACTCACCACGGAGGTCTGCAGCTTCACTCCTGAAGCCAGCGAGACCACGAATCCACCAGAAGGAAGAAACTCCAAACACATCTGAACATTAGAAGGAACAAACTCTGGACACACTGCCTTTAAGAACTGTAACACTCACCACGAGGGTCCGCGGCTTCATTCTTGAAGTCAGTGAGACCAAGAACCCACCAAGTCTGGACACAATAGGGTCTCTGTCGCCCAGGCTGGAACTCAGTGGCATGATTACTGCTCACTGCAGCCTCAAACTCCCCAGGCTCAGGTGATCCTCCCACTTCAGCCTCCCAAGTAGCTGGGACTACAGGCATGTGCCACTAAGCCCACTTAATTGCAACTTTTTGTAGAGACAGGGTTTTGCCACTTTGCCCAGGTTGGTCTTGAACTCCTGGACTCAAGCAGTCTGCCCACCTCAGCCTCCCAAAGTGCTGGGATTACAGTAACGAGCCACTGTGTCCTGCCTAATTATCTTCATTCTTAATCTGACTGGGGCCTCTGTAGATTCTAAATATTCGAAGTCCGTTTGTTTCAAATCAATCCAACTTTGGTCTTTAGCTCAATATCAGTTATCAGTAAATAAGAAATATTTTAAAACACAGTTTTCTCTGGACATTAAAAATATCATATTTTGCTACACAAAGCTTATTCCAAAGTTCTTATAATAATTGTTAAAAGCCAAATGACCAGGCTAGGTGTGGTGGCTCACATCTGTAATCTCAGCACTTTGGGAGGCTGAGGCAGGAGGAATGTTTGAGTCCAGGAGTCAAAGAACAGCCTAGGCAACATAGCGAGACCCTGTCTCAACCAATAAATTTTTTAAAAATTAGCCGGGCATGGTGGTGCATGACTGTAATCCCAGCTACTCAGGAGGCTGAAGTGGAAAGGATCACTTGAGCCTAGGAGGTTGAGGCTTCAGTGAGCCACGTTCATGCCATTGCACTCCAGCCTGGGTGACAGAGCAAGATCCCGTCTCAAAAAAAAAAAAGAAAAACTAAAACTAAAAGACCAATTGACAGAAACAAGTATTTAAGTTCTCATTTATAACAATCCTTTTATAGTTCATTTCTTTTTTTAATTATTTTTTGTCTTCTTTCCTTTTGTAGTTTATAAGTGTGTTATTTACATGCATGTGTGAGCTGTGCCTCCTTCAAACCTTGTTATGATGTCTACATATTTATTTATCAAATCAGACACCTGTGTGATCAGACACCTGGTGATCAGGCCAGTGGATCACCTGAGGTCAGGAGTTCAAGAGCAGCCTGGCCAGCATGGCAAAACCCCGTCTCTACTAAAAATATTTAAAAATTAGCTGGGTGTAGTGGCAGGCACCTGTAATCCCAGCTACTTGGGAGGCTAGGGCAAGAGAATTACTTGCACCCGGGAGACAGAGGTTGCAGTGAGCCGAGATCACGCCATTACACTCCAGCCTGGGTGACAGAGCGAGACTTTGTTTTACCTTAATTAATTAATTAATTCTCATTTATTGTTTCAATTTAATAAATAATTGAATAATAATAGCTAATATTAAATAAGTGTCTGTGTGCCAAGTCCTGAGCAAAGCACTTTATGTAGATTATTTTATGTTATCCTCACAGTAACCCCATGTGGTAGGTCTTATTAGCATTTCCATTTTTCATAGTCTGTCTGCATTAGGGCTTATGTATTCGGATCAATAAACATTTCTGGTGCACATGTTATGTGCAAGGCACTGTCCTAGGCATTTTGTAAAGACTGCAACAAAAGTGATGATATCACAAGATAGTAAAGAGCTATGAGATATCACAGGAGAAATACAATTGCCTTGGTAGCTCCAAGACAGGAGTGACCACATCTCTAAGGGAATCCAGAAAGGTTTCACTAATCAGATGATAATGTATTGGGGCTTTAAAACCAAGGAAGCATCTCTCCTTTCTTCCCTTCTCCATGCCAACCACAGGGGCTCTGCCACTGGCCTTTAACAGAGGCACCGCTGCAGCAGAATGCTGCCCACACAACTCCATCTGAATTTTTGGCATATGATTTTGAATCTCCATTTGCCCAAGCCATCACTCTTTGTGACTCTGACTTTGTGTTTTGATTTTGCTTCTTTGGTGGTGTTGCCTACTCATGAATTGGTTCCTGACTATGGCCCATTCCAACCTCAGCCTGTCTACATCCCCTGGAAAGAACTGATAGGACTCAACAGATCATGCCTATGTAGCTCTTCAAGTTCTTCAAAGTGTCTTCCTACCTAAAGAAAGATAAGAAGATTTTCAAGTGTATTATCGTGTCACTGAAACCAATTATTAAAAACTTTACATAGCAAGAAATATTGGATTGTATTTGGCAGTGGTTGTTTTAGGGGAAATATCTGGGGCACATAACAATACCCCTGACTCCAACTCACTCGTATTTTTTCAATTTACATTTTGTAGATGATCTGTAATAACATGCCATCAAAAAAGAAATACGAAAGGCTGGGTGTGGTGGCTCACACCTGTAATCTCAGCACTTTGGGAGGCTGAGGCAGGTGGATCATCTGAGGTCAGGAGTTCGAGACCAGCCTGGCCAGCATGGTGAAACCCCGTCTCTGATAAAAGTACAAAAATTAGCCGGGCAATAGTGGCACGCACTTGTAATCCCAGCTACTGAGGAGGCTGAGGCAAGAGACTCACTTGAGCCTGGGAGGCAGAGATTGTGGCGAGGCAGAGATTGTGGCAAGCCAGAACCACGCCACTGCACTCCAGTCTGGGTGACAGAATGAGACCCTTTCTCAAAAAAAAAAAAAAAAAA
The DNA here is from genome assembly GCF_028885625.2 of Pongo pygmaeus. Classification (NCBI taxonomy): domain Eukaryota; kingdom Metazoa; phylum Chordata; class Mammalia; order Primates; family Hominidae; genus Pongo; species Pongo pygmaeus. The sequence goes on along the minus strand of NC_072373.2, from coordinate 49,559,760 downwards.
ATACTTCCACAGGAATCAGCAGAATTTTCCAAGGTCCCATCTAAACCACTATGTAAATATGCATAATCTAAGTATCAGAATTCCCTTTCTTCTGTTGATCACCCTTTTCTTTTCTTTTGTTTTGTTGAGAAAGAAACTATGTTGTCTAAGCTGGAGTGCAGTGGCGTGATCTTGGCTCTCTGCAACCTCTGCCTCCTGGGTTCAAGTGATTCCCATGCCCCAGCTTTTTGAGTAGCTGGGATTACAGGCACATGCCACTTACATCCGGCTAATTTTTGTATTTTTAGTAGAGACGGGGTTTCTCCATCTTGACCAGGCTGGTCTTGAACTTCTAGGCTCAAGCGAGCCTCCTGCCTCAGTCTCCCAAAGTGCTGGGATTATAGGCGTGAGCCATCTAGCCCTACCTGATCACCATTTTCTTTTTGTGGCCATTAGAAGCTACCAATGAGACAACTCAGAAGATGTCATGTTCAGAGAGCTAATTAGAATGAACTTTGCTACTCTTTGACTTACTTGAAGAAGCCTACCTTGGGCAAGAAGTTTCGGAGAATGGGAAATGATTCCATGAGCAACACATCAGAATTTCCTCTAACTCCATTCATATCTCTTCCTGGGTATGATCAACTCACAGGGAAGTAAAACAAAGGCTGATCTGGTAATAGTGGGCATTGAGAAGTCTGTAATGAAAGTATTCTCTCCTCATCACTTAGGGAGACCGTGTGGTCTAATGGAGCGATCAGTAAACTCAAAATAGAAAGATTTGAGACCAAATTAGCCATTAAATTATCATAAGACTTACCTAAGTTAATCCTGCAGTTTCTTCCTCTGTAAAATGGGTGGGGAGTGAGGTACATGATCTCTGAGATTCCCTTGTGGTTTTAACATTCTCTGACTAGGTTACTTTGCATTCTAGACATGCTTGTTCTCCTTTTTTTCTTTTTTTTTTTTCTCGAGACAGAGTTTTGCTCTTGTCACCCCGGCTGGAGTGCAATGGCATGATCTTGACTCACGGCAACCTCCACCTCCCGGGTTCAAGTGATTCTCCTGCCTCAGCCTCCTGAGTAGCTGGGATTACAGGTGCCTGCAACCATACCCGGCAATATTTTTTTTTCTTTTGTATTTTTGGTAGAGACGGGGTTTCACCATATTGGCCAGGCTGCTCTCGAACTCCTGACCTCATGTGATCCGCCGCCTCAGCCTCGCAAAGTGCTGGAATTATAGGCATGAGCCACTGCCCCATGCCAGACATGCTTATTCTCTTATGCTACCCATCAGGTTGGCTTCCCTCTGTACAGTGGAAGAAATTCTTAGAAAGGCAGAAGTTAGATTTTAGGTCAAAATCTTTAGTAAAGATTAGATTTTTCTCTCTGTGGACTAAGATAAGACAAGCACTACCTCTCAATTTGACAGGGACAAATTGACTTTCTCCATGATGACCTCAAATCAAACTCATAATGTGCTTATCAGGTGCCAGATAATGACGTCTACTACAAGCTACCCAAGCCTCTCCTTGTTTATTCACAGGTTACTTTCCTAAATGAGGCTTTCCCTGGCCACCCTATCTAACAATACATGCCCAGAGGCCCTAGCCTCACCTTGGCTTTATTTTTCTCTTGAACACTTGTCATCATGTAACATATGATATATTTTACTATTTTCTTTTCTTTTTTTTTTTTTAGATGCAGTTTTGCTCTTGTTGCCCAGGCTGGAGTGCAATGGCATGATCTCAGCTCACCGCAACGTCTGTCTCCTGGGTTCAAGTGATTTTCCTGCCTCAGCCTCCCAAGTACCTGGGATTACAGGCATGCGCCACCACACCCGGCTAATTCTGTATTTTTTTAGTACAGACAAGGTTTCACCATGTTGGTCAGGCTGGTCTGACTCCTGACCTCAAGTGATCCACCCGCCTTGGCCTTCCGAAGTGCTGGAATTATAGGCATGAGCCACCGCGCTGGGCCAATAATTGCTATTTTTAAGAGTAGCACATAAGCTGGGCATGGTGACTCACGCCTGTAATCCCAGCAGTTTGGGAGGCCAAGGCAGGCGGATCGTCTGAGGTCAGGAGTTCGAGATCAGCCTGACCAACATGGAGAAATCCCATCTCTACTAAAAATACAAAAATAGCCAGGCATTGTGGCACATGCTTATAATCCGAGCTACTTGGGAGGCTGAAGCAGGAGAATCACTTGAACCTGGGAGGCAGAAGTTGTGGTGAGCCAAGATCGCGCCATTGCACTCTAGCCTGGGCAACAAGAGCAAACTCCATCTCAAAAAAAAAAAAAGAGTAGCACATATTGGGCTATCTGGCTGGCTTCATGTCCACTTAGCCAGAGTGGCTTCCTGTCCACGTGGACACTTAGTGTCTGTCCCAACTGACACTATATTTTCTCTTTTTTTGTGAGACAGTCTTGCTCTGTCTTGACCAGGCTGGAGGACAGTGGCACAATCTCGGCTCACTGCAGCCTCCGCCTCCTGGGTTCAGGTGATTCTCCTGTCTCAGCCTCCCGAGTAGCTGGGATTACAGGCGTGTACCACCACACCTGGCTAATTTTGTATTTTTAGTAGAGACAGGGTTCCACTATGTTGGCCAGGCTGGTCTCAAACTCCTGATCTCAAGTGATCCACCTGCCTTGGCCTCCCAAAGTGCTGGGATTACAGGCTTGAGCCAGCACGCCTGGCATTATTTTTTCTTTTTATAGAAACAGGCTCTCACTATGTTGCCCAGGCTGCTCTCCTGGGCTCCTGGGCTCAAGTGATCCTCCTGACTCAGCCTTCCAAGTAGCTGGGACTACACATGGGTGTCACCATGCCTGACTCCAAGTGTCACTATTCTAGTCCAAGCTGACATCCTCTGTTACCTGACATTTTGCCACCGTTTCTTAACTACTCTCCTTTCTTCCCCACCTCCTCACAATCTATTCTCCATATTGCATCCAGAATGGTTTTTCTAAATGATAGATATAATCAGGAATCAAGCTTCCTGATTCCCTGTTGTCTTAAGGATAAAGATCAAATTTTTGGCCAGGCATGGTGGCTCACATCTGTAACCCCAGCACTTTGGTGGGCCAAATTGGGCAGATCACCTGAGGTTAGGAGTTCGAGACCAGCCTGGACAACATGGTGAAACTCAGTCTCTACTAAAATACAAAAATTAGCTGGGCATGGTGGTGGGCACCCGTAATCCCACCTACTAGGGAGGCTGAGGCAGGAGAATCGCTTGAACCCAGGAGGCAGAGGTTTCAGTGAGCCGAGATCATGCCACTGTACTCTAGCCTGGGCAACAGAGCAAGACTCCCTCTCAAAAAAAAAAAGTACAATAAATTTATTGGGGGCCAGGCGCAGTGGCTCACATCTGTAATCCCAGCACTTTGGGAGGCGGGCAATCCCTTGAGGCCAGGAGTTCAAAATCAGCCTGACCAACATGGCGAAACCTCGTCTCTACTAAAAATACAAAAATTAGCCCGGTGTGGTGGCATGCACCTGTAATCCCAGCTACTCAGGAGGCTGAGGCATAAGAATCACTTGAACCTGGGAGACAGAGGTTGTAGCGAGCCGAGATTGTGCCACTGTACTCCAGCCTGGGGACAGAGGGTCAATAAATAATAAATAAATAAATAAATAAATAAATAAAATGTACCAGAGAGTAACACCTGTGAAGAAAATGGAGAAGAAGCCAGATAGGCAGAAGGAGATGTCAGGCTGAGAAGTGCACCTGACATTCTCTCTGCCAGCTCATCAGGGAGAATGAAGCAAAGAAGGTCCATTAAAGGAACCCCACCTTGGGGAAGAGCACTGGACCACGTAGGCCTTTTTTAGTCATTGTCTGGAAACCATTCCAAAAGTTTGACCCCAACTCCAAAGCTGAGGCTGACTCTGACCAAGCCCACCACTGGAGCTATCAGAGAATGGAACTCCACCCCTGGCAGCTGGGTGACCAGTCTTTTCTTGAAGACATATCAGAGCAACAGCTGTCAGAGTGTACCACACCAATGAAGCTACACAGAAGGGTTTGCCCGGGGCTTTGAAAGCAGTATCAAAAGATGGGTTCCAAAAATAGTTTGAGCACTGACAGCATCATTGCATTAAGTAAGTTTCTCCCAAGATAACCATTTTTGAGGAAAGGGTACTTATTTGAATACATTGGCCTGGCCCATTTGATTTTCAAAATTTAAGCCATATTACTTCAGAATCATTACTGCTACATGTACAAGATGTCGAATTCTTTTTTCATTTTATCAACAGAAATTACTAGAATTCCTGAATGGACCATTTTTGACCTAATATTTGTGAGGCTTATAAGGTCTTTTTCTTTTTTTTTCTTTTTAGTTATTTCTGCACAGAAATTTTTAACATCTTGCATACAAATAGGAATAGGTAAATTTTTATCATAATATGCTAATATAATCTAATTTGAATTCATGCCAACCAGACTGTGCAAAACACGGATTATTTAATGGTAATAGTTTGATAAACGAGTAGACTAAAGTGGCTGGGCACGGTAGCTCACGTCTGTAATCCCAGCACTTTGGGAGGCCTAGGCGAGTGGATCACCTGAGGTCAGTTCAAGACCAGCCCGGCCAACATGGTGAAATGCTGCGCTGTCTCTACTAAAAACACAAAAATTAACTGGGCGTGGTGGTGCATGCCTGTAGCCCCAGCTGCTCAGGAGGCTGAGGCAGGATAATCGCTTGAACCCAGGAGGCAGAGGGTGCAGTAAGCGGAGATTGTGCCATTGCCCTCCAGCCTGAGCAAGAGAGCAAGCCTCCATCTCAAAAAAAAAAAAAAAAAAAGAGATTTACTAGAAAATTCAAGCATTTTTGTTTTTGGCATTTTATGTATATATTCGACTTGGTAACTGAAAATGTAAAAATAAGGGTTAGCTGGGCACAGAGGCTCACACCTGTAATCCTAACACTTTGGAAGGCCAGGGCAGGAGGATAGCTTGAGCCAGGAGTTCAAGGCTGCAGTGAGCTAGGATTGCACTGCTGCCCTACAGCCTCGGTGACAGTGCAAGACCTTATCTCTGTTTGTTTGTTGTTTATTTTTGTTTTTTTGTTTTATTTTTTAAAAGCCAATAACATCTAAAATAAGTTTTGCTAAATTTTTGGAAACTGTAGGTAATAGAAATAACCACAAATATTTCAGAAAATCAATATTCTTTTTTATTTTTTTTGAGATGGAGTCTCACTCTGTTGCCAAGCTGGAGTGCAGTGGTGCGATCTCGACTCACCGCAACCAGGTTCAAGCCATTCTCCCACCTCAGCCTCCCGGGTAGCTGGGACTAGTGCGCCACCACACCCAGCTAATTTTTGTATTTTTAGTAGAGACATGGTTTCATCATGTTGGCCAAGATGGTCTCGATCTCTTGACCTCGTGATCTACCCGCCTCAGCCTCCCAAAGTGCTGGGATTACAGGCATGAGCCACTGCGCCTGGCAGAAAAATCAATATTCTAAGTAAGTTGTTTCATGGGACCTACATTAGAAGATTCCATTTTAAACATTTTGTGGAAATGTGTGGAAACACTATGTTCATATTAAGTTAGCAGTTTCACTAACCTTTAAAACTTATATAGCAAAATAGTTTAACTATTGCCAGAATTTTATTTCCACATCATTAAGTATTTTGCAGTTTCCCTCCTAAATTAATCATCTTTGTAATTTGTTTAGTCCTTTTTTTTTTTTTTTTTTTTTAATTCTTGGCTTTTTCTACTCCCTATACACATTCTCAAACCTCGTTTTCTTTTTTATTTGAGACAGGGTCTCGCTCTGTCACCCAGGCTAGAGCACAGTGGTGCAACCATGGCTCACTTACAGCCTCAACATCCCAGGCTCAAGCAATCCTCCCAAGCAGCTGGGACTACAGGTCCATGCCACCATGCCCAGCTGATTGTTTTTATTTTTTATAGAGACAAGGTCTCACTAGGTTGCCCAGGCTGATCTCAAGCAATCCTCTTGTTTCAGCCTCCCAAAGTGTTGGGATTACAGGTGTGAGCCACTGCACCAGATCTCAAACCTTATTTCTAAAAGAATAGATTCTACATCTTCCCTCACAAGAAAAGGGTTCTGTGGCTTGTCTATATTTGTCTTGGTTGGTTTGTTTTTTGTAGAGATGGGGTCTCACTATGTTGACCAGGCTGGTCTTGAACTCCTGAGCTCAAGAGAGCCTCCTGCTTCAGCCTCCCAGAGTGCTAGGATTTATAGGCACGAGCCACTACATCTGTAATCCATCTATATTTGGAAAACAAAAATTGTCCAGGGGAGATGAGCAAAACTGAGTAAGCCAAACAAGCACGTGCTGAACCTGACTCTATACAGAACTCTGAGGTATGGAATACCCGGATGCACAGACTAGCATCTGGCCTCTAGCAGCTTGCAATTTAGTGAAGGAGAGAAAGACACATATGGAACTTAAAATACACCTTTATAGAAAACTGAAAATGCCTGTGGTATAAACATGAGCCTTTCAGAAAAAAGAGGAGGAGATTTTAACTTTAAATATGGGCCTTTTAAAATAAATGGCCCACGCAGTGAGTGGCTCACGCCTATAATCCCAGCACTTTGGGAGGCCGAGGTGGGAGGATCACCTGAGGTCAGGAGTTCGAGACCAACCTGGCCAACATGGGAAAACCCCATCTCTACTAAAAATACAAAAAATAGCCGGGCATGGTGGCGGGCGCCTGTAATCCCAGCTACTCAGGAGGCTGAGGCAGAAGAATCGCTTGAACCTGGGAGGCAGAGGTTGCAGTGAGCCGAGATTGCGCCATTGCACTCCAGCCTGGGCAACAAGAACAAAACTCCATCTCAAAAAATAAATAAATAAAATAAAAATAAAATAAATGGCCCTAAATTACAAAGGATAGAAAACAGATGCCTTTTGAAGGTGTGGTTGCAAAATGAATCTTATTATCATCATCATCACCATCTTCATCATCAAAAAATGATCACTATGTGGCTATCAGTCCATGATTATTTTACAAGGTTCCCTGGGTTGTTCAGACTTTTAGAAGACCTAGTCCTCGGAAGTCGTATCATCTCTTTCAGATGTGTAAATTCACTCTAGATTAGCACATTTCAAATAGTTCTCCACATAATAGTTAACTTCCTCCTAAAGCTGTCTCAGGAGAACATTATTCCTGTCTCAGGAGAACATTATTCCTGTCTCAGGAGAACATTATTCATTCAATCACCATTTACTGAAAGCCTACTAGGTGTCAGGCCCTCAAGAAAAAAAGTCGTATCAATTCTCAGGGAGTTCTTCTTTTCTTCCACAGTATAAAGCCCAGTTTGCAATTAAATGTGTTTGTGGCCAGGCATGGTGGCTCCCACCTGTAATCCCAGCACTTCGGAAGGCTGAGGTGGGTGAATCACCTAATGTCAGGAGTTTGAGGCCAGCCTGACCAACATGGTGAAACCCCGTCTCTACCAAAAATACAAAAATTAGCCAGGCGTGGTGGTACATGTCTGTAATCTCAGTTACTCAGAGGGCTGAGGCAGGAGAATCACTTGAACCTGGGAGGCGGAGGTTGCAGTGAGCCAAAATCGTGTCATTGCACTCCAGTCTGGACAACAAGAGCAAAACTCCACCTCAAAAATTAATTAATTAACTAAAACAAATATGTGTTTGTGGAGTGATTATTTATTTGAAGTCTGGCTCCCTCATCACGCTGTAACTACCTTGAGGCAATATACTAACTTACAGTACTGTGAAATCATACTGCCTGGGTTCAAATCCTGGCTTTGCCACTTACTTGCTCTGTGACTTTGGACAAGTTACTCAGCCTCTCAGCACTTCAGTTTCATCATCTGCAAAGTGATACTAGTACCTACCTCTTAGGGTAATTGTGAGGTTTAAACAAAATATGATCCATGGCCGAGGGCGGTGGCTCACGCCTGTAATCCCGGCACTTTGGGAGGCCGAGGCAGGTGGATCATCTGAGGTCAGGAGTTCGAGACCAGCCTAGCCAACATGGTGAAACCCTGTCTCTACTAAAAATACAAAAAGTTAACCAGGGGTGGTGGCAGGCACCTGTAATCCCAGCTACTCAGGAGGCTGAGGCAGGAGAATCACTTGAACCCGGGAGGCAGAGGTTGCAGTGAGCCAAGGTCTCACCATTGCACTCCAGCCTGGGCAACAAGAGCGAAACTCTGTGTAAAAAAAAAAAAAAAAAAAAGGCTGGGCACGGTGGCTCACACCTGTGATCCTTGCACTTTGGGAGGCTGAGGCAGATGGATCATGAGGTCAGGAGTCCGAGGCCAGCCCGGCCAAGATGGTGAAACCCCGTCTCTACAAAAGATACAAAAATTAGCTCAATATGGTGGCTGGCGCCTGTAATCCCAGCTACTCAGAAGGCTGAGGCAGGAGAATCGCTTGAACCCAGGAGGCGGAGGTTGCAGTGAGCAGAGATCGCACCACTGCACTCTAGCCTGGGCAACAGAGCAAGACTGTCTCAAAAAAAAACAAAAAACAAAAAACCCATAAAACCCTTAGTGTAGTGCCTGCCGTATAGAAATGCTTAATAAAAGGTATTTTTAGGGCAGGAAGCTTTCATCTTTGCTTACTAGTATAGTCCTTGTGACTGGCACCCACAGGTCCTAAATGTTCATTTTGGTCACGTAAGAGGACATAGAGTAGCTACAGAAATCACTGTCAAATTCCTTAATTCAATCAACAAAAATTTGAGTGCTTACTATATGCCAGGCACTGTTCCAGGCACTGGGGGTACAGCAGTCGATAAAACAGTCAAAGATCCCTGTTCTTGTGGAGCTTATAATATAATGGAAGAAAGGCCACAAACATAATGTATATATTAGGTTGGTGCAAAAGTAATAGCAGTTTCTGCCATTAACATTTGCAAAAAACAGCCAGGCATGGTGGCTCACACCTGCAATCCCAGTACTTTGGGAAGCCGAGGTGGGTGGATCACCTGATGTCAGAGTTTGAGACCAGCCTGGCCAACATGGTGAAACCCCATCTCTACTAAGAATACAAAAATTAGCCGCGTGTGGTGATACACCCCTGTAATCCCAGCTAGTTGGGAGGCTGAGGCAGGAGAATCACTTGAACCTGGGAGGAGGAGGTTGCAGTGAGCTGAGATCGCGCCACTGCTCTCCAGCCTGGGCGACAGAGTGAGACCCCCATCTCAAAAAAAAAAAAAAAACAAATTGCAAAAACTGCAATTACTTTTGTACCAACCTAATAGAAAAGCTATAGTTGGCTGGGCACAGTGGCTCATGCCTATAATCCCAACACTTTGGGAGGCCAAGGCAGATGGATGGCCTGAGCTCAGGAGTTCAAGACCAGCCTGGGCAACATGGTGAAACCCCGTCTCTACCAAAAATACAAAAGATTGATGGCACACACCTGTAATCCCAGCTATTTGGGAGGCGGGAGCATGAGAATCTCTTGAACCCAAGAGGCAGAGGTTGCAGTGAGCCAAGATTGCCCCACTGCACTCCAGTTTGAGCAACAGAGCAACTCTGTCTCAAAAAAAAGAAAGAATTAGCCAGGCATGGTCACACCTGTAGTCCCAATTACTGGGGAGGTTGAAGTGGGAGGATCGCTCGAGCCTGGGAGGTGGAGGTTGCAGTGAGCTGACATTGTGCCACCGCACTCCATACTGGATGACAGAGTGAGACTCTGTCTCAGAAAAAAAAAAAAAAAGAAAGAAAGAAAGAAATGTGCCAGGCACAGTGGCTCACACCTGTAATCCCAGCACTTTAGGAGGCCAAGGCAGGCGGATCACAAGTTCAGGAGTTCGAGACCAACCTGGCCAACATGGTGAAACCCCGTCTCTACCAAAAATACAAAAATTAGCTGGGTATGGTAGTATGCGCCTGTAATCCCAGCTACTCAGGAGACTTGAGGCAGGAGAATCACTTGAATCCGAGAGGGGGAAGTTGCAGTGAGCCGAGATCGCACTGCTGCACTCCAGCCTGGGCAACAGAGGGAGAAATAAATGCTACAGTTTTTTCTTGTTTTGTTTTGTTTTGTTTTTGGAGTCAGGGTCTTGCTCTGTTACTGAGGCTGGAGTGCAGTGGTGTGATTATAGCTCACTGCAGCCTCAAACTCCGAGGCTCAAGCAATGCTGCCACCTCAGCCTCCCAGAGCACAGAATTACAGGCATGAGCCACAGTGCCCAGTAAAATGCTATAGAATGTTTGACAGTGACAGATGCTAAAGGACAAAACAGCATAGGGTAAGGAGGATTGGAAGTGTAGGGGAATGGGTTGCAAGTTTAAATAGGGTGGTAAGGGTAAGCCTCCTTGACAAGGTGCTATCTGAGCAAAGACTTAAAGGAGGTGAAAGAGCAAATCATGCAATCATCTAGGTAGGGAATAGCCAATGCAAAGGACCTGGAGCAGGAGCATGTCCAGCCAAAGAGCAGCCAAGGGGACAGTGGCTTGAATAAGAAAGATGGCAAGGAGTACAAGATGAGATGAGAGAGTTAAAGGTAGGGTGAGGGAGAGGCAAAAATCAAGTAGGTCCCTGTAGATACAGACCATTGTGAAAGCCTTGGCTTTTACTAGGTGAAATGGGAGCCCCTGCTGAGCAGAAGAATGACATGTTCTGTCATATATAGAGATGTAGATATATAGATGTATATTTAAGAATCCATCCAGTTGTTTTCCTGATAATAAATTGGTAAGGAAAGGAGACCAGTTAGGCAACTATTATTTAAAATAAAAATTTTTTAAAAACAGATGGAAGATGATGGTAATATGTACCAGAGTTGATGGTAAGTACTCAGATTCTGGGTGTATTTGGAAGGTAGAGTCATCAGGATGTCCTGACAGATTGGTGTGAGTTATAATGGGAAGAGAATGAGAAGGATGTCACCGACTGAAAGGATGAGGTTGGCATCAACCCAAGTAGAGAAGTCTGTGAGTGGACAGAATTGAGGTTGGTGGGGGCGCGGTGGGTGGTCCTGAGATCAGTTTTGGGCATGTGAAGTGGGGGCTATTAGATATTCAAGTAGAGAACTGAGCAGGCATTTTGCAGTAGAGAAGCTAAGCAGGCATTTTGCAGTATACAGGAGAGTTCACGTGGAACTTGTAAAAGTGGAGGGAAAGATGGGGGAAAAAATAAAATCGTGAATGTTATAGGATATAAGCAAAATGCTACCAGAGCTCAGAATAATAAATGAGCTCTGCCAAGGAGGGATGAGGGAGCTTTAGGATCTTGAAGAATGAGCAGGATTCCTGAGTGAAGAAGGGAGAAAGGGCATTCCTGAAAGAGGGAAGAGCCAGGAGTCAGGAAGGGGACAGGGAATGGTGAGAAGCTTCCATGGTTGAAGCCTCAACAAGAGAAGGCAGCAAGGGCCAGGGAGAAGACATGAGTGAAGATTTTAGCCAGATTATAAAGGGATAAACCAAGTTAAGGGAGGAAAAAAATGTCAAGAAACTAACATGAAGATCTATGTTCCTGGTGCTCTGCTTTTTGCTTTATATGTCATTTAATTTTTGTTGTTTATGATCATTTAAAAAAACACTTCAGACCAGGCACTGTGGCTGACACCTGTAATCCCAGCCCTTTGGGAGGCTGAGGCAGGAGGATCGATTGAGCCCAGGAGTTTGAGGCCAGCCTGGGCAGCATAGAAAGACCCTGTCTCTTAAAATAAAAAAAAAAAAATAGGCAGGCACCATGGCACATACTTATAGTCCCAGCTACTCAGGAGGCTGAGGTGGGAGGATCACTTGAGCCCAGGAGCTCCAAGCTGCAGTAAGCCATGTTCATGCCACTGCACTCTGGCCTGGGCAACAAAGTAAGACCCCTCTCAAAAATAAATAGATAAAATAAAATAATGCTTCAGTTCTTCCTGATAAAAAACAATGAAAGAAAAAAATTAAAATAATGCTAAGGATTGACATTTCTAACGAAATCAAATATCCAAGAGGGCAAACAATTTTATTCACTCCTGATTTGGTGAATTTCCACCCATAACTTAAATACAAGAACAAACATTCTTTACCACTCAGCTCACTTGTCCTTCTATAGTAAAAGTAGAAAAGAGGTTTTCTTGAAAGGAGATTTAAAAAAAAAAAGAAAAGAAAAAACATGGTCACAGACGCCTGTAATCCCAGCTACGCGGGAGACTGAGCCAGAGAATTGCTTGAACCCAGGAGGCGGAGGCTGCAGTGAGCCAAGATTGCGACACTACACTCCAGCCTGGGCGACACAGTGAGACTCCATCTCAAAAAAAAAAAAAAAGAAAAAGAAAGAAAAAAAGGAGAAAAGCAGTCTACAGTAGGCCGCCTCTGTGAATCGGTCAGAATTCTCTCAGGGTTGTCTTTCTTGAAGGAGAAAATCACATAGAGGAGGAGTTAGAGGAAGGCTGTCTTTTAGATTTTTCTACCATTAATTTTTTTCAGCTGATGTTTATTTTATTGAGGGCCCTTTACTGCTAGGTATTATTGAAAGTATTCATACAAATACAAAGAAGAAAAAGTCTGCATGCATGGGGCAAATTTAATATTCTTCAATGCTATGAGTATGCAAAATGATCCATTCAAAGGCTGGAAATCCAAAGCCAGGCACGATGGCTTACGCCTGTAATCCCAACTACTCCTGAGGCGGAGACACAGGAATTGCTGGAATCCAGGAGGCAGAGGTTGCAGTGAGCCGAGGAAGACTCCATTTCAAAAAAATATATATTAACTTAAAAAATAAATGAATAAAACAAAGCCTAGAAATCTGAGCATTCCCAAGGGTTAGTTAGAAATAAATGATCTGTTTTTTTAAAAAAAATCTATTTTGTAGCCCGGCACGGTGGCTCACGCCTGTAATCCCAGCACTTTGGGAGGCTGAAGCAGGTGGATCATGAGGTCAGGAGATCGAGACCATCCTGGCTAACACGATGAAACCCCGTCTCTACTAAAAATACAAAAAATTAGCCGGGCGTGGCGGCATGCGCCTGTAGTACCAGCTACTAGGGAGGCTGAGGCAGGAGAATCGCTTGAACCTGGGAGGCGGAGGTTGCAGTGAGCCAAGATCGCGCCACTGCACTCTAGCCTGGGAGACAGAGCGAGACTCCGTCTCAAAAAAAAAATAATAATAATAAAAATTAAAATTAAAAAATCTACTTTGTTTGTTCATTAGTCCCATTTAAAATTACCCAGTGCAGAATGTGAACCACCTAGTCAATTTGACTGCTTTCCTGAGCATCAACCTGTGAGAAATCAAGACAGAAGATAATTCTCATAAAAATTCCCTCCCTAGGGAACTCCCCGAAAGAAATTGTCAGAACATGAGTTTTCTAGTTAAAAGGAAACAATGTTGCAACTAACTCAAATCAATAAATGACTACCTCCATCATCCCTGTAGCCACGTGTGTGGAAATATGCTGGCAGCACAGCCAGTATTTGTGCTAACATTAGCACACTCAAGGAAAATCAAACTGTGCTCCTTAAGGCTGTCAGCCCCTCTTAAAAGCTTTCCCCTCCCACCATCTCTTAGATGAGACCGACATCTATGCAGAGTAATGGAAGAAGGCAAAGTCCTTTTTCATCTCCAAGGACTATGGCTAATAACGGCTACTCCCCAGATAATTGTATATAGTATCTGCCTAGATTAACAAACAAGAGATTGAGCAAAATCGAGGAAATCCAGTAGATGACACAGCCAACCTTTCCGGAATCAGGATCTTTTACACTTAGTGTTCCCTCTGCCTGAAACCCAGTTTTCCCCACATATTTACATAGCCAGCTGCTTCTCACTAAAGCTCCCTGGAGGGGCCTTCCCTGACCACTCCTTCTAAAGCAAGATCCACACGCCCCCAGACTCCCTGCCTTCCACAGTGATGTAACCACCCATCTGATAATAACCACACGCTTCCAAAAATCTTGATTCTTTCTTTGTGCTCTCTATCCCACTTGAATATAAATCCCATGAGAGCAAGCACCTAGTTTGTCTAGTTCCCTGTTGCAGGACCAGGTCTCAGACAGTGCCTGGCAGGAGGTGGGTGCCCAATAAATATTTGTGATCTAATGAGCAAATGCAGGACCTGAGTAACCCGAGGCAGTGGGCCCACAGTGCCTGAAGTCTGAAGACCATTTATCAATTGCTTCTTTTTTTTTTTTTTTTGAGACAGAGTTTTGCTCTTGCTGCCCAGGCTGGAGTGCAATGGTGCGATCTCAGCTCACTGCAACCTCCGCCTCCCGGGTTCAAGCGATTCTCCTGCCTCAACCTCTCAAAGAGCTGGAATTACAGGTGCCCACAACCACGCCTGGCTAATTTTTTTGTATCTTTAGTAGAGACGGGGCTTCACCATGTTGGCCAGGCTGATCTCAAACTCCTGCCTCAGCCTCCCAAAGTTCTGGGATTACTGGTGTGAGCCACCGCGCTCGGCTGCTTCATTTCAATGGGTTAAATCCCCCATAAGCAAGTTAAAAGCAAGTATTGTGGCAATTAACCGGAGAATTCAGATGCAAAAAAAAAAAAAACACCCACTTTGACCTCAAATATCTGTTTCAAGAGAACGTTAATCTTTCAGTTCCTTAAATTCTTGACTTTACTTTGTATATGTAAATCTGACTAGAAGCAGCTTCTTTTCTACTGACAGTGAGCAAAAGATTTTTTTCTCCTTCCTCAATAATTGGGGAATTTTCAAGCCCGGGCGTGGTGGCTCACACCTGTAATCCCAGCACTTTGGGAAGCCAAGGCAGGCGGATCACTTGAGGTCAGGAATTCGACACCAGCCTGGCCACATGGCAAAACCCCGTCTCTACTAAAAATACAAAAAATTAGCCAGGCATGGTGGCACGTGCCTGTTGTCCCAGCTACTCAGGAGGCTGAGGCAGGAGAATCGCTTGAAGCCGGGAGGCAAAGGTTGCAGCGAGCCAAGATCACTCCACTGCACTCTAGCCTGGGCAACAGAGTGAGACCCTGTCTCAAAAAAATAAAGTAAAATAATAATAATAATAATAATAAACATTGAATGTAGAGAGAAAAAAAAGAGCAGGAAAGAGAGAGAACCAAAAATGTAAAAATTAATCCTATCCGAATCCATTAGCTGAGTTTCCCTAAAAGTGCTAGTGTCCTTACGAGAGGTGTACAATAAACATGATAACATCATGAGATGTAGTATTCACCTTGAAACTCAACTTTAAATAGTTCCTGAAAGAGCTCCTTTCTTTATGACGTCCCAGAATCTTAGAAATAAGGCATTTGATCAAAAGAAGGCATTATAGACTCCAAGTTCCAATGGCTTAGGGGTACCATAGGAAAACAATGTGTCAAGCCTCTGCAGGACAATAGGGTCCTGCTGGCCACAGGTGATGTAATTTAGCTTCAATAGCCTTTGCAGATCCGAGGCCCACGGGAGAACACTGGCCGGCAGCCCATGTGTGAGCATGCGGGCTTTTCCTCTTGAACATATTGCATGATTATGGAACAGTCCCTGGAGGATTGAGACTTTATAAACAACAAAAATAATTTTGACAGCTGGTATCAGAAATAATCATTTCTGTTTGTATTTCATTAGTATCAATGTCCACTTTGTTTGTTAATGTTCTTTCAAAACAGAAAATCTGCATGACTCAACTCAGCAAGTATATGTTATACTTTTTTCTCTGGTTAGCAACTGACTATTCGGAGTTTGAAGGCAGACAAGATGGTCACAGTTGTCTCAAAAATACTCCACTTTCCCAGATGGAAGAAATTTGGAAAAATTAAACAGAATGTCAAAATGTTTATAAGAAGTCTGAGATGAGAGAACTTTGTGACACAGAACAGATAGACAAAATAAACAAATGCAGTCCTTTGCCACCTCTTAGGTCTCATTACAAACCCCTTGAGTCCCTGAACTGTGCGCCTGAATTTTCTCAACCAGGGAGAGAGTTGAGGTGAACCAAAAACTAACACCAAAAACGTAAGGAAAACCTCATCCTGACTGAGATCTAACCTGCTGCCTCCAGCTGTTGGGTTTCCAGGGACCTCTGCATCAGCTTGCCAAATGTTGAACTGTAAGTGCCCAGGTGGCAGGAAATAGAAGCACTGTAACTTGCTTTGCAGAGTAAAACACTGACATATGTGACTAGTTGACAAATAGAACTTGGTGAGTGAAGGACACATCATGGCTCAGATGGTATCTTTGAAAGATGACAACCCAGTTAACAAATAACAGAAATACAATTTTTAGGCTACCACTAGTCAAATTATTTCTTCTTTTCTTTTTTTTTTTTTTTTTTTTTTAGACAGGGTCTCACTCTGTCGCCCAGGCTGGAATGCAGTGATGCGATCTCGGCTCACTGCAAGCTCCGCCTCTCGGGTTCACGCCATTCTCCTGCCTCAGCCTCCTGAGTAGCTAGGACTACAGGCGCCTGCCCACACACCCGGCTAATTTTTGTTTTTTTTGTATTTTTAGTAGAGACGGGGTTTCACCGTGTTTCGATCTCCCGACCTCGTGATCCACCCATCTCTGCCTCCCAAACTGCTGGGATTACAGGCGTGAGCCACTGCACCCTGCCTAGTCAAATTATTTCTAATAGTACGGTTTTAAAGAAGCAGAGATGAGCTTTTAGGCCAGGCACAGAGGCTCACATCTATAATCCCAGCATTTTGGGAGGCCGAGGCGGGCGGATCACTTGAGCCCAGGAGTTCAAGACCAGGCTGGGCAACATCATGGTAAAACCCCATCTCTACCGAAAATACAAAAAAAAAAAAAAAAAAATTAGCCGGGCATGATGGCGCACACCTGCAGGAGAATGGCTTGCAACCGGGAGGTGGAGATTGCAGTGAGCTGAGATCGTGCCACTGCACTCCAGCCTGGGCAACAGAGCAAGACCATGTCTCAAAAAAAAAAAAGAAGCAGAGCTGAGATTTTAAATCACAGATTAAAAAATTAGGCCACACCTGTATAGTGGTTCACACCTGTAATTCCAGCACTTTGGGAGGCCATTGCGAGAAGATAGCTTGAGGCCAGGAGATGGAGACCAGCCTGGGCAACATGGTAAATCCCTGACTCTACACAAAAATTTTTAAACATATAAAAATTAGCCAGGCATGGTGGCACATGCCTATCGTCCCAGCTACTCAGGAGACTGAGGTTGCAGTGAGCCATGATCCCACCATTGCACTCCAGCATGAGCGACAGAGCAAGACCTTGTCTCAAAAAAAATTAAAATAAAATGAAAGTTCACCTTGGTTATCCCAATTTAATTTTTTTCTTTGTAAAGGTATCTGGTTTATTTAAGTTGTGATCTTCCTGAGAAACAAATTGAAATCAGTGCAGACCAGCATTGTCCAACAAACAGAACTTTCTGGCGTGATGGAATAGCCCATAGCTGCACTGTCCCCTCATGTGGCTATTTGAGCACTTGAAATGTGTCTAGTGTGACGGAGAAACTGAGCTTTTTAATCTTAATTTAAATTTGTTTAAATAGCCACATGTATTTAATGGCTACCATACTAGACAGTGCATGTCTAGACCAGTGGTTCTCAATTGAGGGCAATTTTTAGTCCTCAAAAGCAGTCCTCAAGGGGTCAGAGTCACGTTGCAGGAGTAGGGGGAATCACAGCCTGTCTTCAGCTGATGGACAACCCCTCCAGCCATCCAAGCTCCCTCCCGTTTTCCCACTACACATGGGCCTACCTGAAGAGGTTACTTCCTCAATTTAAATTTTTAAGAGAATTAAACCTATATAGATCTATTAGTCTCTCATGTTTTCTTTCTTTCTCTTTCTTTCTTTTTCTTTCTTTTTCTTTCTTTCTTTTCTTTCTTTCTCTCTCTTCCTGCCTCCTTTCCTTTCCTTTCCTCTTTTCTTTTCTTTCTGACAGGGCCTCCCTCTGTTACCCAGGCCAAGTGCAGTAGTGTGATCACCGCTCACTGCAGCCTCAACCTCCAGGGCTCAAGTGATCCTCCCACCTCAGCCTCTGAGTAGTGGGGACTACAGGCATAAGCCACTGCACCAGACTATTTTATTTTTATTTGTTTGTAGAGACAGAGTCTCGCTATGTTGCCCAAGCTGGTCTCGAACTCCTGGATGCAAGCAATCTGCCAGCCTCGACTTCCCAAGGTGCTGGAGTTACAGACTATTTTTACTGTCTGTTTTAGGGCAGTGAAATTACTTTGTTAGTATACGATGTTATACAGGTGGATACCTGTCACATTTGTCCAAACCCACAGAATGTACAACACCAAGAGTGAACCCTGGTATAACCTATGTTTGCTTAATAATGATGCATCAATGTTGGTTCATCAATTGATTAAAAGGCTTTTTTTTTTTAAGAGCAGCTTTAGGTTCACAGCAAAATTGAGTAAGTACAGAGATTTCTCATCTACCTTCTTCCCTCACACTGGCACAGCTTTCCCATTATTAATATCCCCCACCAGAGTGGTACATTTGTTACAATCAATGAACCAACATTGAGGCATCATTATTACGCAAACATAGTTTATACCAGTGTTCACTCTTGGTGTTGTACAGTCTATGGGTTTGGACAAATGTAACAGGTATCCACCTGTATAGCATCATACACAGTAGTTTCACTGCCCTAAAAGTCCTCTGTGTTTCACCTTTCTTGTGTTCTTAAAAATCCAAATGAACCTCTCACTGTTACCCTGCTCAAGAAAAAAACAGGGCAACATTCCAATGAATTTAAAATGATATCTAGCTTTCAATTTCAAAGAGCTGTTGAATAAGATTAATGAGTGAATAAACTTAGTTTTCCTTTTGTTATTCAGGGAAAAATTCTGGTATTTAAGGCTATTTGTAGTTAGACTCAAATTTCCTCCCTCTAATCTTCTTTGCACCAGCCTGTCTTAGCTAAATTGATGCTGCTTCAGCACATTTTGTTCTTCCATGTCCCTTTATTTTCTCTATTTTTATTTTTGTAGACAGGGTCTCACTCTGTTGCCCAGGTTGGGGTGCAGTGGTGTGATCTTAGCTCACTGCAGCCTTGAACTCTTGGGCTCAAGTGATCCTCCCACCTAGGCCTCTCGAGCAGCTAGGACTACAGGTGCACACCACCACACCCAGCTAATTTTTTATTTTATTTTATTTTTTTATAGAGATGGGTCCTGCTATGTTGCCCAGGCTGGTGTCAAACTCCTGGCCTCAAGTGATCACCCCACCTTGGCCTCTCAAAGCAGTGGGTTTCAGGCATGAGCCACCATGCCTGGCCTCCTTTGTGCTTCTTCCTTTTTTTTTGAGATGGAGTTTCACTCTTGTTGCCCCAGGCTAGAGTACAATGGCATGATCTCGGCTCACCACAACCTCCACTTCTCGGGTTCAAGCGATTCTCCTGCCTCAGCCTCCTGAGTAGCTGGGATTACAGGCATCTGCCACCACGCCTGGCTAATTTTGTATTTTTAGTAGAAACGGGGTTTCTTCATGTTGGTCAGGCTGGTCTCGAACTGCTCACCTCAGGTGATCCACCTGCCTCGGCCTCCCAGTGCGCTGGGATTATAGGCGTGAGCCACCGCACCGGGCCCTGGCTTCCTTTATGCTTCTTTAGACTACTTCTCACCTGAATGCTCTCCATTCTTCCCTCCTCCCCACTCATTTATCTTTTAAGAGCCCGTTGTGTCCAGCCTCACCTAGGAAGCTGCTACTGATTCCTCCAATCCACAGTGACGCCCCTCCCTGTGTTCTCTGAACTCTCACTGTTCCATCATTTGGTTTCAGTTTATAAACTAGTTTTTACAGCTAGTTAAATTTTCATATGTGTAAGTCTTGTCTCTCCAGCTGAATTGTAAACATCTGAAACACAGGGGCTCTGTTCTCCTCCCAAAGGAGGTCACAGTTTCATGCAAAGAGATGTAGCTCACTAAATTCTTGGCACTTTTGGCTAAATGGCATCTACCTGAGTCCATGGTATTTCCACTATAAGAAAAGTAGGAAAGTGGCTGGGCAGAGTGGCTCATGCCTGTAATCCCAGCACACTGGGAGGCCGAGGCAGGTGGATCACTTGAGCCTAGGAGTTCAAGACCAGCCTGGCCAACATGGCAAGACCCCATCTCTACTGAAAATATAAAAAAATTAGCCAGGCATGGTGGCAGGCACCTGTAATCCCAGCTAATCAGGAGGCTGAGGCAGGAGAATCACTTGAACACAGGAGGCAGAGGTTGCTGTGAGCCGAGATGGCACCACTGCACTCCAACCTGGGTGACAGAGCAAGACTGTCTCAAAAAAAAAGAAAAGAAAAGTAAGTAAGCTGGACAAGTGCAGTGGTGTACACCTGTCCTCCCAGCTCCTCAGGATGCTGAAGTAGAAGAATTGCCTGAGCCCAGGAATTCGAGTACAGCCTAGGGAACATAGCAAGATCCCCATCTCTTAAAAAAAAGAAAAAAAAAAGGTAGATAAGCTCAGGAGACCATGAAGACCATCCCTTTATGCTTCAGCTGAACTCGAACAGAGCCAAAAAGCTGGATCACATCAATTCACTATGGCTAATCAAGACTTATCTCCAAAGAAAGCTTCCCAACTGAGATCTAAACACACTAATTTTACCTTCACTAGGTGATTAAATGACCTACAGCTACCCAGGCTAGCCTTCCCTCAACAACACATCCAGCTGGTTTACCATGTTCTACAAACAGATTATTGGAACTGTATATGGAGGACAAATTATCAGCACTAGGGCAAATTTCCTCTGACACCAACCTGCCCTGACAAGCTTTAATGAAAGCCAGCTCTTGGTTGTTCTAGAAAATAAGTACTTTTACACTATTTTACACTATTTTTATACAAACAAACAAAAATATATATATATATATATTTTAGATGGAGTTTTGCTCTTGTTGCACAGGCTGGAGTGCAGTGGCACAATCTCGGCAACCTCCCCCTCCCAGGTTCAAGCAATTCTCCTGCCTCACCCTCCTGAGTAGCTGGGATTACAGGCACCTGCCACCACACCCAGCTAATTTTTTTGTGTTTTTAGTAGAGACGGGGTATCATCATGTTGGCCAGGCCGGTCTTGAAATCCTGGCCTCAGGTGATCCACCCACCTCGGCCTCCTGAAGTGCTGGGATTACAGGCGTGAGCCACCGCAACATGCCACAAATATATTTTCGGTATAATCTCTTATGGAGCTCTATAGATGTGGAAACAATTGTAACATAAAAGGATTCAATTGAGGAAGGTGTTTGTTTAATGAGGAGAACCTGTCTTGGTTGACATAAGGCCACTTTCTGCTTAAAAGCTGTTTTAGTGCAGTTGTGAGAAACCCCCTCTTCTTGTTCAAGCCCATCTCTTAGAAGAAAAGAAAATATGGTTGGTGATCATTAGCCAGTTTTATTTTATTTACTAAGATAAGATTTATAGCTTTCAAGTAAAACTAAACTCCTGTGCACTACCCACAATTACCTTGTGACAGAGAATAAGGATGCCAAGCTTCGCTGTAAAAGCTGGACTCTTTCAAGACAGAGAAAATTCCTGGACACCACTGGCTCTAATGACTGCAAAGAGATGTCTAAATCACAGTTCATTACTGAATATAACAGTTGCATAACAGAAGGTAGCGTTTGAAAAATAAATTATCATAAAACAACAGAAAAAGGAAGATTAGGGCACATGTTCTCAGGATCTCCTGAGGGCTGTGTCATGGGCCATTGTCACTCATATTTGGCTTGGAATAAATTTCTTCAAACATTTTACAGAGTTTGACTCTTTTCATAGACAACTTTAATAATTGTTAGTAAAGATAATTTTTAAGTTATTAATACAATTTTTTAAATCTTCAAAACGTAATGTAGACATTTAGTCACTTTATTAGTCAGATAGGTCAAGTACTGTATCTACTAAATACTTTAAGGCCATAAATATTACTTCTGTAATATTTCTAATAATTGTTTGTCTTGTTTACGAACTTATATTTTAGAGCCATTAGATTTTAGGCTCTAAACCAGGGGTGTCCAATCTTTTGGCTTCCCTGGGCCACATTGGAAGAAGAATTGTCTTGAGCCACACATAAAATACACTAACACTAACGATAGGTGATGAGCTAAAAAAAAAAAAAAAAAAAAAAAAAAATTTGCAAAAAAATCTCATAAAATTTTAAGACAGTTTATGAATTTGTGTTGGGCCACATTCAAAGCCATCTTGGGCCGAATGTGGCACACGCTCTAAACACATGGCCATGATAAGGCCTGGGGACATATAAGATCTTACCTGGCCCAGCTGTGCCTCCTGGCTGTACTAAAAAAAGTCTGATATTATCTCTACAGCTTTGTCCTTTGTCCTGGGCTCCACATCTGATAGATAATCACAATCACTTACTTCCTAGGGTTTTCACTAAAAATAAGGATTACTGGCCAGGCATGGTGGCTCATGCCTGTAATCCCAGCACTTTGGCAAGCCAAGGCAGGCAGATAACTTGAGGTCAAGAGTTCGAGAACAGCCTGGTCAATATGGCAAAACCCCCTCTACTAAAAATACAAAAATTAGCTGGGCGTGAATGGCACGTGCCTGTAATCCCAGCTACTTGGGAGGCTGAGGCACGAGAATTGCTTGAGCCTGGGAGGCAGAGATTGCAGTGAGCCAAGATCACACCACTGCACTCCAGCCTGGGCAACAGAGTGAAACCCTGTCTCAAATAAATAAATAAATAAATAAATAAAGGTGTTTGCTTTTTTAAAAAAGAAAAAGAACTATTATCTTTAAATAGCATTAAGATAACTAGATAATTTGGTGGATAGGAGAAAAGACAATGATTTATCTTACTACAAAAAATCAGACACCAAAATAGATACTTAAAATAGTTTTAAATCCTTAAAAATTAGCAGAAAACCAAGCTGGGCACAGTGGCTTACACCTGTAATCCCAGCACTTTGGGAGGACAAGACAGGCAGATCACCTGATGTCAGGAGTTTGAGACCAGTCTGAACAACATAGTGAAACCCCGTTTCTACTGAAAATACAAAATTAGCCAGACATAGTGGCGGGCACCTGTAATCCCAGTTACTGGGGAGGCTGAGGCAGGAGAATTGCTTTAACCCGGGAGGCAGAGGTTGCAGTGAACTGAGGTCATGCCACTGCACTGCAGCCTGGGCAGTAGTGCAAGACTCTGTTTAAAAAAAAAAAAAAAATTAGCAGAAAACCAAACACATATCATAATAAGTTCCTCGGATCTGATGAAATAGAAGAAAATATAAATGACAGAAAACGAGCCAGGCGCGGTGGCTCACGCCTGTAATCCCAGCACTTTGGGAGGCCGAGGCGGGCGGATCACAAGGTCAGGAGATCGAAACCATCCTGGCTAACGCGGTGAAACCCCGTCTCTATTAAAAATACAAAAAATTAGCCGGGCGTAGTGGCAGACGCCTGTAGTCCCAGCTACTCGGGAGGCTGAGGCAGGAGAATGGCGTGAACCCGGGAGGTGGAGCTTGCAGTGAGCAGAGATCGCGCCATTGCACTCTAGCCTGGGCGACAGAGTGAGACTCCGTCTCAAAAAAAAAGAAAGAAAAAAAAAAGAAAACGAGATCAAATAAAATATTTAAATTTCTAGATAATAAAATGTTCAAGATTAGAGGAAAATCAGATAAATCTCAAACAAGGAGTGTTATCAATATCTCATCTTAATGTTTAAGAATAACAAATGTCCACTTTGGGAGGCTGAGGCAGGTGGATCACTTGAGGTCAGGAGTTCAAGACCAGCCTGGCCAACATGGTGAAACCCTGTCTCTACTAAAACTACAAAAAATTAGCCGGGTGTGGTGGCAGGCACCAGGCTTTGAAACTCCATCTCAAAAAAAAAAAAAAAAGAAAATGAATAACAAACGGCCAGACGTGGTGGCTCATGCCTGTAATCTCAGCACTTTGGGAAGCCAACGTGGGTGGATCATTTGAGCTCAGGAGTTTGAGACCATCCTGGGCAACATGGCAAAACCTCGTCTCTACAGAAAATACAAAAATGAGCTGGGTGTGGTGGCATTCGCCTGTAGTCCCAGCTACTCAGGAGGCTGACATGAGAGGATGGCTTGAGCCTGAGAGGTGGAGGTTGCAGTGAGCTGAGATCTCACCACTGCACTCAAGCCTGGGCAACAAAGACAGACTCTGTCTCAAGATAAAATAAAATGAAATTTAAAAAGAGTAACAAATAAGAGTTAGCTATTGAGGAGGCTGAGGCGGGAGCCTCACTTGAGCTCAAGAGTTTAAGGCTGTAGCTGGGCGTGGTGGCTCATGCCTGTAATCCCAGCACTTTGCGGGGCTGAGGCGGGTGGAACACCTGAGGTCAGGAGTTCGAGACCAGCCTGACCAATATGGTGAAACTCCGTCTCTACTACAAATACAAAAATTAGCTGGGCGTTGTGGGGGGTGCCTGTAGTCCCAACTACTTGGGAGGCTGAGGCAGAAAAATTCCATGAACCCAGGAGGCTGAGGTTGCAGTGAGCCGAGATCCTGCCACTGCACTCCAGTCTGGGTGACAGAGCGAGACTCCGTCTCAAAACAAAACAACAACGACAACAACAACAAAAAAGAGTTTAAGGCTGTGGTGTGTTATGCTTGTGCTTATAAATATTCACTGCAAGCTAGTCTGGGCAACATAGCAAGGCCCTGTCTTTTTTTTTTTTTTTTTTTTTTTGGTGAGACAAAGTCTCACTCTGTCACCCAGGCTGAAGTGCAGTGGCTCCATCTCAGCTCACCGCAACCTCCGCCTCCCGGGCTCAAGAGATTCTCATGTCTCAGCCTCCCGAGTAGCCGGGATTACAGGCATGCACCACCATGCCCGGCTAGTTTTTGTATTTTTAGTAGAGATGAGGTTTCACCATGTTGGCCAGAAAGGTCTCGATCTCTTGACCTCGTGATCTGCCCACCTTGGCCTCCCAAAGTGCTGGGATTACAGGCATAAGCCAGTGCACCGAGCCTATTTATTTATTTTTGAGACAGGATCTTGCTCTGTCAACCAGGCTGGATGGAGTGCAGTGGTGCAATCACAGCTCACTGCAGCCTCAATTTCTGGGCTTCAGTGATCCTCCTGCCTCAGCCTTCCAAGTAGCTGGGACTATAGGCACGCATCATTATTCCTAGCTAATTTTTTATTCTTTGTTTTTGTAGAGATGGGGGTCTCCCTTTGTTGCCTGGGCTGGTCTCCACTTCCTGGCCTCAAGTGATCCTCTACCTGGCCTCCTAAAGTGCCGGGATTATAGGCCTGAGCCACCAGGCCCACCCTGCCCTACTTTAAATTTAAATAGCTAATGGCTATCATATTGGACAGTACACATTTAAAGAATTTTTATTCATTGCTAGATTGAGTACTTGTTATCTTTTTACACTTGAGCTTCTCATCTCCAGAACTAAAAAAATTATCTTTATTAAACATATACATATTAAAACAACCTCACTGGCCGGTCACAATGGCTCATGTCTGTAATTTTAGCACTTTGGGAGGCCAAGGCAGGTGGATACCTTGAGCCCAGGAGTTTAAGACCAGCCTGGGCAACATAGGGAGACCCTGTCTCTACAAAAAAGTATTTTTATTTTTTAATTTACATTTATTTATTTATTTTGAGATGGAGTTTCACTCTTGTTGCCCAGGCTGGAGTGCAGTGGTGCGATCTCGGCTCACCGCAACCTCTGCCTCCCAGGTTCAAGTGATTCTCCTGCCTCAGCCTCCCAAGTAGCTGGTATTACAGGCATGCACCACCACATCCGGCTAATTTTGTATTTTTAGTAGAGACAGGGTTTCTCTATGGTGGTCAGGCTTGTCTCAAACTCCCGACCTCAGGTGATCCGCCTGCCTCGGCCTCCCAAAGTGCTGGGATTACAGGCATGATCCACCATGCCCAGCCCCAAAAAATTACTTTCAAAAAAATTAGCTGAACACAATGGCATGCGCCTGTAGTCCCTGCTACTCAGGAAGCTGAGGTGGGAGGATGACTTGAGCCTCGGGGGGGTGAGGCTGCACTGAACCATGATTGTGCCACTGCACTCCAGCCTGGGTGACAGAGTGAGACCCTGTCTCAAAACAAAACAAACAAACAAACAAACAAAAAGAGTAGGACTTACCTGTCATACCCATTACTCACAGCACTTGGCACAGTGATAAACACACCAGAGGCTGGGCACGGTGGCTCACACCTGTAATCCCTGCACTTTGGGAGGCCGAGGCAGGCAGATCACCTGAGGTCAGGAGTTCAAGACCAGCCTGGCCAACATGGCAAAACCCAGTCTCTACTAAAAATACAAAAATTAGCTGGGACTGGTGGTACGTGCCTGTAATCCCAGCTACTCGGGAGGCTGAGCCAGGAGAATTGCTTGAACCCAGGAGGCAGAGGTTGCAGTGAGCCGAGATTGTGCCATTGTACTCCAGCTTGGGAGACAGAGCAAGACTCTGTCTCACAACAACAACAACAAAAACAAACAAACAAAACAAACAAACAAAACCACAGGAGACACTCTACAGAATGCTTATGGGGTCAATTGGTTCTTTAAAAAAAACAAATTATTGGCCAGGCAAGGTGGCTCACGCCTATAATCCCAGCACTTTGGGAGGCCGAGGCGGGTGGATCACCTGAGGTCGGGAGTTCAAGACCAGCCTGACCAACATGGAGAAACCCCATCTCTACTAAAAACACAAAATTAGCTGGGGTGGTGGCACACGCCTATAATCCCAGCTACTCAGGGGGCTGAGGCAGGAGAATCGCTTGAACCCGGGAGGCGGAGGTTGCGGTGAGCCGAGATCGCGCCATTGCACTCCAGCCTGGGCAACAACAGCGAAACTCCGTCTCAAAAAAAAAAATTATTTATAGCTGGGCATGCTGGCTTATGCCTATAATTCTAGCACTTTGGAAGGCCAAGGTGGGAGGAATACTTGAGGCCAGGAGTTCAAGACCAACCTGACCAAAATAGTGAGATCCCCTCTCTATTAAAAAAAAAAAAAATCTGTTTATAAAAAGAAAAAAATTTTTTTTTTCAGAGACAAAGTTTCACACTGTTGACCAGGCTGGAGTGCAGTAGCGCAATCATGGCTCACTGCAGCCTCAACCTCCTGGGCTCAAGCAATCCTCCCATCAGCCTCTGGAGTAGCTGGGACTACAGGCATGGACCACTATGCCTAATTAATTTTTTTTTGGAGACAGCATCTTGCTCTGTTGCCCAGGCTGCAGTGCAGTGGCATGACCTCAGTTCACTGTAATCTCTGCCTCCTGGGTTCAACCAATTCTCCTGGCTAGCCTCTCAAATAGCTGGGACTACAGGTGCCCGCCACCACACCTGGCTAATTTTTGTATTTTTACTAGCGATGGGGGTTTCACCATCTTGGCCAGGCTGGTCTCGAACTCCTGACCTTAAGTGATCTGCCCACCTCAGCCTCCAACAGTGTTGGATTACAGGCATAAGCCACCATGACTGGCCTTTTTAAAAATTTTGTGTAGAGACAGGATCTCACTGTCGCCCAGGCTGGTCTCAAACTCCTGGGCTCAAGCAGTCTTCCCACCTTGGCCTCCCAGAGTGCTAGGACTGCAAGCATGAGCCATAGTGCCATGTGAAAAAACATGTTTTGAAGTATTTCACTGCTAGTATTAATTGATGCATCACTGAAATACAGCTCCTTAGTTGCCTAGTTAGCATCAAAGTAATAAAAAGTGACTTTATTTATTTATTTATTTATTTATTAAGATGGAGTTTCACTCTTGTTGCCCATGCTGGAGTGCAATGGCGGCGCAATCTTGGCTCACTGCAACCTCTGCCTCCCGGGTTCAAGTGATTCTCCTGCCTCAGCCTCCTGAGTAGCTGGGATTACAGGCACCCTCCACCATGCCCAGCTAATTTTTGTATTTTTAGTAGAGTTGGAGTTTCACCATGTTGGCCAAGCTAGTCTCAAACTCCTGACATTGTGATCCACCCGCCTTGGCCTCCCAAAGTGCTGGGATTATAGGCGTGAGCCACTGTGCCCTGTCAGAAAAGTGACTTTATAGTCAGGAGATACAGGAAAACCTAGACATTTTCTCACGCATCTACTGCAATGACTATTTCAGGAGTTAAAGAATAATTCCCACTCTTTAAAAGTCAAGGGTACAACACATGAGTTGTCATTATGATTTTAGTCTGTAGGCAAAGCTATGAAGGCATATTTTTACTGGGTACAGACTGCCGGGGATGGCCGACCAAGTCAGAGTACTCTTTATAATATTGTTAATATTACTGATAACTATGAGAGTGAATGTTTTTTGATCATTGTTCTATGCCAGACATAGTTACACAAGTGTTAAATCAAGTAATTTTCACGGCTTCACAATATTCCTGTAAGGTAAGTACAGCTAGAGCACCCCTAATCCAAAAATCCAAAATGCACCCAAATTTGAAACTTTTTTTTTTGAGACAGAGTGTTGCTCTTGTCGCCCAGGCTGAAGTGCAATGGCTAGATTTCGGCTCACTGCAACCTCTGCCTCCTGGGTTCAAGCAATTCTCCTGCTTCAACCTCCCAAGGAGCTGGGATTACAGGTTCCTGCACCACGACCAGCTAATTTTTTTTATTTATTTTTTTTTTTTTTGAGATAGAGTTTCACTCTTGTTGCCCAGGCTGGAGTACAATGGTGAAATCTCGGCTCACCGCAACCTCTGCCTCCCAGGTTCAAGTGATTCTCCTGCCTCAGCCTCCTGAGTAGCTGGGACTACAGGCATGTGCCACCATGCCCGGCTATTTTGTATTTTTAGTAGAGATGGGGTTTCTCCATGTTGGCCAGGCTGGTCTCGAACTCCCGACCTCAGGTGATCTGCATGCCGTGGCCTCCCAAAGTGCTGGAATTACAGGCGTAAGCCACCGCGTCCAGCCTAATTTTTGTATTTTTAGTAGAGATGGGGTTTCACCATGTTGGCCAGGCTGGTCTCAAACTCCTGACTTCAAGTAATCCACCCGCCTTGACCTCCCAAAGTGCTGGGATTACAGGCGTGAGCCACCATGCCTGGCCAAATTTGAAACTTTTTGAGTGCCAGTGTCATGCTACAAGTGGAAAATTCTACAACTGACCTCATGTGATGAGGTTGTAGTCAAAACACAGACAAAACTTTAAAGAATAAAATTATTTAAAATATTGTATAAAATTACTTTCAGGCTATGTGTATAAGGTGTATATGAAACATAACTACACTTTGTGTTTAGACTTTAATCTTGTCCCCAAGATATTTCATTTTTTATATATATATATATACACACACACAAATATTCCAAAACTTTTTTTAAAATCTGAAATCTGAAACACTTCTGGTCCAAAGCATTTCAGATAAAGACTACTCAACCTGTATTGCTATTATGTCATTTTACACATGAGGAAACAGAAGCTCAGAGATGCTAAGCAATTTACCTGAGACCACACAGCTAATAATCAGGCAGTCTGTTTCTAGGTCCAGAGCTTCACATTCTAAAAAGCACAACATTTGAGAGAGAATGGGGACAGAGGAAGCTGAAAGCAGAGATAAAGCTTGACCTACCCTCAATTTCCTCAGAATTTTGTTTCGGACAGAATTCTTAGCTATGATATATTCCCTCAGGGTCAGCCCTAAGATAGATAAAGCCATGTGATGAGAGGAAGTCAGGTCTTTCCAGAATGTGGTATAGGTTTTTCGTTTGTTTGTTTTTGTTTTCTTAAGACAGGGTCTCACTCTGTCTCCCAGGCTGGAGTACAGTCGTGCCATCATGGCTCATTGCAGCCTCAGCCTCCCGAGCTCAAGCAATCCTGCCACCTCAGCCTTCTGAGTAGCTGGGACCACAGACATGCACCACCATGACCAACTAATTTCTGTATTTTCTGTAAAGATGGGGTTTCACCATGTTGCCCAGGCTGGTCTTGAACTCCTGGGCTCAAGTGATCTGCCTGCCTCAGCCTCCCAAAGTGTTGGGATTATAGGCATGAGCCACTCCATCCAGGCTTGTATTTTTTATTAGCAACAGTGTTTTTGCTGGTGGAAGTATGGGTTGAGTATCTCTTACCTGAAATGCTTGGGACCAGGAGTGTTTCAAATTTTGGATTTATTTCAGATTTTGGAATATTTGCATTATATACTTACTAGTTAAGCATTCCTAATCTGAAAATCTGAAATCTAAAATGCTCCAATGAGCATTTCCTTTGAGTGTCAAGTTGGCACTTACAAAGTTTCGGATTTTGGAGCATTTCGGATTTTTTATTTTTGGATTACAGATGCTCAACCTATAGCAGTAAATGACCCAAAGGAGGAGATTCTGATTCCATTTCTCAACCCATAGTCCCCCCAGCAGATACAGCAGGAAAAAGACAAAATGAACTAAATGTTTAAGTAGCAAACATATAGTCATTTCAGTTGGGGATGGAAATTCCATGTGTGGGAAGCTTAACTGAAGCAAAGTTGAAGATAGCAGTTCATAACACACTCTTTACTACTGTAACTGCTCGACTTCATATAATAATAACCAGAAAACTTGCCAAATGAATCAGATTTCTGGATATTTTTCCTTCTCTTTATTTCATTTTTCTTTTCTTCTTTTTTGAGATGGAGTCTCGCTCTGTCGCCTAGGCTGGAGTGCAGCGGCACGATCTCGGCTCACTGCAACCTCCGACTCCCTGGTTCAAGCGATTCTCCTGCCTCAGCCTCCTGAGTAGCTGGGACTACAGGCATGCACCACCACGCCCAGCTAATTTTTGTATTTTTAGTGGAGACGGGGTTTCACCGTGTTGACCAGAATGGTCTCTATCTCCTGACCTCGTGATCCACTCACCTAGGCCTCCCAAAGTGCTGGGATTACAGGTGTAAGCCACTGCACCCAGCCTTCATTTTTATTTTCTACTCCTAAACATGAAATCCACCCTGAAGTGTTTAAGACAATCAGGTGAATTAATTCATCTGCTCTAAATTTTTCACTTAAAATCATACCAATTTTGGCCAGGTGTGATGGCTCATGCCTGTAATCCCAGTACTTTCGGAGGCTGAGGCAGGAGGATCATTTGAGCCCAGGACTTCAAGACCAGCCTAGGCAACATAGTGACACCCCGTATCTACAAAAAAATTAAAAATTAGCTGAGCATGATGGTGTTGCCTATGGTTTCAGTTACTCAGAGGGCTGAGGTGGGAGGATCACTTGAGCCAAGGAAGTTGAGGCTGCAGTGAGCCATGATCTCGCCACTGCACTCCAGCCTGGGTGACAAACTGGGAACTTGCCTGAAA
Source organism: Pongo pygmaeus (assembly GCF_028885625.2). Classification (NCBI taxonomy): domain Eukaryota; kingdom Metazoa; phylum Chordata; class Mammalia; order Primates; family Hominidae; genus Pongo; species Pongo pygmaeus. The sequence goes on along the minus strand of NC_072373.2, from coordinate 49,528,685 downwards.
AAACAAAACAAACAAAAACCCACAACAAATGAGATCAAAAACCCAGGTTTTCCCAAACAACAAATGAGATCAGTTCAAATTTCAGCACAACTGTGTATGAGGTGCTATGCATTCAAGAGGCTGCAAAGAATTACAAGCCATGGACCCTTTGCTCCTGAAATTCACAAATAGCACAGGCTTTCTTAAGGAATTCAATTTTAAATATACAAGAATAAATAAGAATACAAAAGAATAACAAAATGGCACAATATATACTTAATTGCTAGATGAGCGGCACAGACAATAAAGTTGACAAAACAGTAATGAAGTATATTAAATAATTTAATCAAAAGCAGCTCATATATTTGTGAATCAGAGATTTGGCTCTGAAAACAATTACTGGGGAAAAGCCTCATGACTCAGAGAGTAAAGTCAGGATTGAAACCAATAGACTGTGGCTTTTGCTAACTTCTAGATGGTGCCGAACCTATCACTTAGTCTCGCTGTGTTTCTATTTCTTGATCTGAAGACTGAGCTCAGTAGGTTAAGCCAGCCTATATAGACACTGAAAAATAATTAATGTATTAGAAAGACAGAAAAAGGCTTTTCTAACATTAAAGAAAAAAATTGACACTATGCCATGAGTTCAAGTGATTCAAAACAGGATGTGGAAATTAAACTGCATGAAAAAATAAAAATTAGTACCTATGAAAGACCCCAAATTGGCTACTATGTTAGTTACCACGCCAAGCCGACTGATAGCATTTCATAAAGCTATCCAAATAAAAGTCAGTTCACTACTCCAATGAAATAATCCTTTTATTTTACATTAAATCTTTTTAAAATTAATTAAGCACCCAGGCATTATCTAGATTGTAGAGCTTACTAGAAAGCTACTTTTTTTCTTCTGATTGTCACTCAATTAAAAAAATGGAAGAGAAAATTCATTGAAGTAATTATGAATCTAAGTGGGCAGGGTTTCGGTTACTCTCTTTAGTCCTTTCTATCATTGAGAAAATAATGTATCCTTTGTAGCTTGTAACTTTCTCAAGGACCTCCAGTAAGGGTCCTGGAAATAGGTACCTAACATCAAATGATGCCTTAATAGACACTAAGTATTGAGACAGATTGAGGGATTTTCCTCAATGAGTACAAGGAATTGCCACAATTTAACTTTATTTTCAGCCAGACCGACTTAGGAATGCATTATGTTTTTCAGGGACACTGGAATGTCAACTAAACAGTGTTATCTGACATAGTCAGGTCAAGGCAAATTATCTGCTTGGTCTAGTGGCATCCTAACCATCAACTCCCAGTTCCTTAATAACTGAGTTCAACTGAGTCCTTTTCTTGTTTCCTCTAAGCAACCAGTGGAAGCCTATATAATTCTCATCTTATAAAAGAATTCATTTAAAGGCGGTTTGAAAGTTAATGGTTAAACCTATTGTTTGTGGTTCCATGAATATAGGTCACAATAGTAACAAGCCTTTAGACAGAAAGTACATAAAGAGGTAGTGAACAGTTCAGGACCTTATTACAACATGTCTATCAAGCCCAAAGGGGCAAACAATGTGTCTGATTGATTTTTTTTAAAAGGGGGGAATCTCACAGACAGCTCAGCTCTCATTATGCCACTAGCCTCTAAACCTTGTCCCAAATTAAGACTGGAAGTTGAAGCAAAAGCTTTCTTGATTCAACTCCCCAGGACCACCTTCCTTAAGGGCAAAAGTCACAGTTACATTCAAGGTTCTCATTCTTCCTCCCATAGGTTCAGCTGCTTGAGATCTAGAAATGTCAATGTGTAAATTATCCCAAGGATGGGTAGACTTAGGGAGAATAAAACAAGACCCACCTACTGTGCCCCCAGCAACACAATTCTATATTTATTTATTTATTTGATTGATTGATTGATTTTTTTTTGAGACCAAGTCTCGCTCTGTAGCCCAGGCTGGAGTGCAGTAGCATGATCTTGGCTGACCACAACCTCTGCCTCCCTGGTTCAAGTGATTCTCCTGCCTCAGCCTCCAGAGTAGCTGGGATCATAGGTGCATGCCATTGTACCCGGATAATTTTTTGTATTCTTAGTAGAGATAGGGTTTCACTATGTTGTCCAGGCTGGTCTTGAACTCCCAACCTCGGGTAATCCACCTGCCTCGGCCTCCCAGAGTGCTAGGATTATAGATGTGAACCACCGTGCCTGATGGAAAAATATTTTTTTTTTAGAGACAGGGTCTTGCTGTGTTGCTCAGGCTGGAGTACATGGTTATTCACAGGTGTAATCATAGCTCACTGTAGCTTCAAACTCCTGGGCTCAAGCAATCCTCCCACCTCAGCCTCCTAAGTAGCTGGGACTACAGGTGCCCACCACCACCCTCAGCTAATTTTAAGAATTGTTTTGTAGAGGTCAGGTGTGGTGGCTCACTCCTGTAATCCCAGCACTTTGGAAGGCCAAGGTGGATGGATCATGTGAGGTCAGGAGCTGGAGACCAGCCTGGCCAACATGGTGAAACCCCATCTCTACAAAAATACAAAAAGCAGAGTGTGGTGGTGGACACCTGTAATCCCAGCTATTCAGGAGGCTGAGGCAGGAGAATCGCTTAAACCCAAGGGACAGAGGTTGCAGTGAGTTGAGATTGTGCCACTGCACTCCAGCCTGGGCAACAGAGTGAGACTCTGTCTCAAAAAAAAAAATTATTTTGAGAGATTGGGTCCCACTATGTTGCCCAGGCTGGTCTCAAACTCCTGCCCTCAAGTGATCACCCTGCCTCAGCCTCCTGAGTAACTGCGACTATGCACTCACACAACTGTGCCTGGCTATATATTTTAAAAGAGATTAAATCCTCTCAAGTTTACTCATTTTAATCATATTTTAAATTTTAAATCATATTTTAAATTTTTATTTATTTTTTCAGTTAACCATTAATCAAAGGGAATCATTCACATTTAAAGAAACAGTATAGGCCAGGCGTGGTAGTGCATGCCTGTAATTCTAGCACTTTGGGAGGCCTAGGTGGGCAGATCACTTGAGGCCAGGAGCTTGAGACCAGCCTGGTCAGCATAGTAAAACCTCATCTCTACTAAAAATACAAAAATTAGCCAGGTGTAGTGGCACATGCTTGTAATCTCAGCTACTCCAGAGGCTGAGGAACAAGAATCACTTGAGCCTGGGAGGCAGAGGTTACAGTAAGCCAAGATCAAACCACTGCACTCCAGCCTGGGTGACAGAGCACGACTCTGTCTCAAAAACAAACAAACAAAAAAAGAATCAGTGTAACAAATATTTAGATAGGGATATGTTCATAGGACTAGATGCAAGTTATATTTTTAAATATAGTAGACTGATCACTCAGCTTATGCTCCGACTAGCTGTGTCTAAACCAGCCCAGCCTGCGAGATGTTCATCGAATGCACGGTTACTGAGCACCTCTTGTATGACACACACTGAATGTGGTCCTGAGGATAGGAAGAGCAAGAGTTAGTTATGTGGTTATGTGGGAGACAACAACATGATGATACAAGCCACTATTGTATTACCAATGGGCTTCAGAGAATCCAAATGGCTGGTATTGAGTGACTTGAGATGTAATATTAGTTTGGGAAATAAAATTACAGCATCAGGATCAGGCATGGTGGTTTGAGCCTGTAATCCCAGCACTTTGGGAAGCCAAGGTGGGAGAATCACTTGATCCCAGAGGTTCAAGACCAGCCTGAGCAACATAGTGAGACCCCATGTGTATAAAAAATACCAAAATTAGCTGAGTGTGGTGGTGCACGCCTGTAGTCCTAAGTACTCCAGAGGCTAAGGTAGGAGGATTGCTCGAGCTGGGAGGTTGAAGCTGCAGTGAGCCAAGATCGCACCACTGCACTCCAGCCTGGGTGACAGAGCAAGACCCTGTCTCAAAATCAAATAAATAAGGCTGGGCAAAAAAGCGAGACTCCATCTAAAAAAAAAAAAATGCTTCAAACACAGAGATTCTTACTGTGATGCTTTGTGGTGGTGATAAACTATAAGGATTGGTGGTCAGGTGAGGGTAATGCTCTCAAAGATGCTCCTGTGGCATGAGTGCATCTTGGTTTCCATTTTGCTTACAGCATCTTGCACAAATTAGAGTACTTGGGCCAGGCACAGTGGCTTATGCCTGTAATCCTAGCACTTTGGAAGGCCGACGCGGGCAGATCACCTGAGGTCGGGAGTTCAAGACCAGCCTGGCCAACTTAGTAGAGACAGTGTTTAGTTCTGTCTCTACTAAAATACAAAAAAAATAATCCGGGTGTGGTGGTGGGTGCCTGTAATCCCAGCTACTTGGGAAGCTGAGGCAGGAGAATCACTTGAACCCACGAGGTGGTGGTTGCAATGAGCCAAGATCACACCACTACACTCCAGCCTGGGTGACACAGTGAGAGTCCGTCTCAAAAAAAAGCAAAAACAAAAAACAAACAAATTACTCGATAAATATGAATAATACCAAAGAATAAATACTTAAATATCAGCAGCTTGGTTATCAAGTCTAATAAATTGAACAGCTATCTTTCTTGCATTTCACTTTCTCTCTCTTGCTTACTTTTGGCACTAAAATATCACAAGGCTACCAAATGCTATCACTAAAAAAAAAAAAAAAAAACTGGCCAGGTGCGGTGGCTCACACCTGTAATCCCACCACTTTGGGAGGCCAAGGAGAGCAGATCACCTGAGGTTGGGAGCTCGAGACCACCCTAACCAACATGGAGAAACCCCGTCTCTACTAAAAATACAAAATTAGCCGGGCGTGGTGGCGCATGCCTGTAAACCCAGCTATTCGGGAGGCTGAGGCAGGAGAATCACTTGAACTTAGATCACTCAGTGATCTAAGATCGCATGACTACACTCTAGCCTAGGCGACAAAGAGGGACTCTGTCTCAAAAAATAATAATAATCAAGCCAGGCATGGTGGCTCACGCCTGTAATCCCAGCACTTTGGGAGGCTGAGGCGGGTGGATCACCTGAGGAGGTCAGGAGTTCCAGACCGGCCTGGTCAACATAGTGAAACCCTGTCTCTTCTAAAAAGACAATAAATTATGGCTAGGCGCAGTGGCTCACACCTGTAATCCCAGCACTTTGGGAGACGAAGGCGGGCGAATCATTTGAGGTCGGGAGTTCGAGACAAGCCTGAACAACATGGAGAAACCCTGTCTCTACTAAAAATACAAAATTAGCCGGGCGTGATGGTGCATGCCTGTAATCCCAGCTATTCGGGAGGCTGAGGCAGGAGAATCACTTGAAGCTGGGAGGCAGAGGTTGCGGTGAGCCGAGATTGCTGCCATTGCACTCCAGCCTGGGCGACAAGAGCAAAATTCTGTCTCAAAAAAAAAAAAAAAAAAAATTAGCTAGGCGTGGTGGCAGGCACCTGTAATTCCAGCTACTAGGGAGGCTGAGGCAGGAGAATCGCTTGAACCCGGGAGGCAGAGGTTGCAGTGAGCCGAGATTGCGCCATTGCACTCCAGCCTGGGCAACAAGAGCGAAACTCCGTCTCAAAAATAATAAATAAATAAATAAATAAATAAACCCAGAAACATGTGGAGGAGGAAAGTGCAGGGAGCTATTGATATTTTGTCAAAAATATGAGAGAATAGTAGAGAGATTAAAAAAAATTGAGGATTTATTTTTGTCCTGGATTATACTTTCTAGCCTTTCATTTTAAAATAAATCAGAAATAATAATTTTATGAGCAATTTTAATTAATCCTAATACATTTTTGTTTCTAAAATTACAAGAATGCTTTGATCTTAAAAAATTTTATACTACTATACCTATTTTTCTTTTTTTTAATTTATGTTTTTTAAATTAATTTATTTATTTATTTTGAGACGGAGTCTCACTCTGTCACCAGGCTGGAGTGCAGTGGCGCGATCTTGGCTCACTGCAACATCTGCCTCCCGGGTTCAAGCGATTCTCCTGCCTTAGCCTCCTGAGTACCTGGGACTACAGGTGCCCACCACAACACCCAGCTAATTTTTGTATTTTTAGTAGAGACGGGGTTTCACCATGTTGGTCAGGATGGTCTCCATCTCTTGACCTCGTGATGTGCCCACCTTGGCCTCCCAAAGTGCTGGGATTACAGGCGTGAGCCACCACGCCCGGCCTTTTATTTATTTTTTTTGAGACAGAGTCTCACTCTATCACCCAGGCTGGAGTACAGTGGCACAATTTCGGCTCATTGCAGCTTCCCTTCCCGGGTTTAAGCAATTCTTGTGCCTCAGCCTCCTGAGTAGCTGGAATTACAGCGGTGCACTCCCTCACCCAGCTAATTTTTGTATTTTTAGTAGAGATGGGGTTTCCCCATGTTGGCAGGCTGCTCTCAAATTCCTGGCTCCAAGTGATCCAGCCACCTTGGCTTTGCAAATTGCTGGGATTATAGGCATGAGCCACTGCACCCAGCCCTATGCCCATTTTTCTAAAATGCTAGGGTTTTTCTTTTTATGCACAATGGTATTTTTAGTAGAGACGGTGGCTTAAAAATTCTGGATATTTTATATGTCAGTTTTTTGACTACTCAGGTCAAAATCAAGATATTGTAGAGATTGAAACCCAGGCAGGCTGGGAGCAGTGGCTCATGTTTGTAATCCTAGGACTTTGGGAGGCTGAGATGGGGGGATCACTTGAGCCCAGAAGTTCGAGACTAGCCTAGGCAACATGGTAAAACCTCGTCTCTATAAAAACAAAATGCAAAAACTAGTCAGTCGTGGTGGCACACACCTGTAGTCCCAGCTCCTCAGGAGACAGAGGTGGGAGGATTCATTGAGCCCAGGAGATCAAGGCTGTATGCAGTGAGCCATGTTCTTGCCACTGCACTCTGGCCTGGGCAAGAGAGTCTCTAGGAAAAGAAAGGAAGAAAGAAATAAATAAAAGAAAAAAGGAAGGAAGGAAGGGAGGGACGGAGAGAGGGAGGGAGGAAGGAAGGGAGGAAGGAAGGAAGGAAGGAAGGAAGGAAGGAAGGAAGGAAGGAAGGAAGGAAGGAAAGAGGGAAGGAAGGAAGGAAGGGAAAAGAAAAAAACCACAGGTAGCTGGATGTGCCACGTGATGGGCTTTCTTTCTCTTCTGGACAGGCAACAAAAATTGGGACCAACTTGGCCATATCTCAGGGAGAAAATGGGCCTTGTTGTTAGCCAGTCCCAAATGCCAAAAGATTCATTCAGGTCCTGAAGACATAGGGCAGGCACAATGGTCTTCTCTTTTCTGTGGTTTCTCTTAACAATAGAAAAAGAAAAAGAAGAAATGTTAAACCTGGTGCAACTAAATGGAAAACCTTGCAAATCTCCTGATAAAATGATTTGGGGACTCTGGGACGATGAAGATCTCTTTAACAAATCATAGAGGACTTTCCCAAAAGCCTGATACTCAGCAATATCTTGAACAAGATTTTAGAAGATTTGACGCAGAGATACAAACATGTTTCCACTAAGAGAAACGTTGAGCTGTTTAAATGTGTTGTTGGTGCAAGAGAATTTTGTTTTAATGTGACAGTTTTGGCATAAAAGATTTGACGGGAGTTGTTTGCTCTTTGAAAGCCATTAGGGGAGAATCTACACCTGCTGGTTTTCAGAGATGAAATGGCAAGAAATAACCAAGTTCTTAACATTAAGCCAGTGTAAAAACTCAGCCAAATCAATTTCAGGGTACGAGCTTTTCCTGCAGTGTGGTGAGGTAAGCCTTCTCCAGGAGGTGATGCCTTTGGAGAGGCCTACTCAGATGCTGGGGCAGAGACAGCTGAGCATGGCCATTCCCCTGTGAGGTCATCACCCACTCAATCTCAGCTCTGTTGTTGATTTGTTACTCTGACTTTTACAACATCACCACTCACGCCTGAGTTTTTCTACTCATTAAGTGGAGGTAATAGTATTTGTCTTTTCTGCATAGTACAATGAGGAGTATAAGCAAATGGAAGGGAGGTTTTGAAATCCTGGCAATCTAAAGGATATTCTTCAGGCTCCCTAGAACACATCTCAGTAGAAAATGTGTAAAATATACATAAACCAAATCAAGTCATCCAGAGCAACATTAGGTAAGATTTTCATTCCCAAATTAAAAATAGAAAAGAAAAGCAATGATAAAAATTAAACACTAGCTATTTTGCAAAGTTATAAAACTGTAAAATTCCAAGACAGTATATTAAATGTTTTTAACACACATGTGTGGGGGGGCACATGCTAGCCATAGAGACAGATCTTAAGGTAAGCCAAGAAGAGGAAAATATTTAATGTAGATTACAAGAGCTATAAACAAAAATTCTTTAAAGTTATAAAGCATAAAACACTTTATTTTGGATGTAGAAAAGTATTAAATATTCCATAAACGGCTTTAGAATCATTTTTCTCTATCATCCCTTTCAGAGATCTGATAAGGCAGATTTATAATTGCAATCAGTTACACATGAGGTAACTGAAGTTGAATAGAGGAAAAAATATCATGAAAAGAATTCAGACAAGCTTTTGAATTCTATTTCTTAGTCTCTGGGTATAACAAATGAAATTTACTTTCAAGCTTGCCAATTTATTGCAAATTCAAATAAGAGACTAGATATTTAGAACCCGGTTTAGAAATGATTTTAAACACTGTATTTTTTAAAGAAGCTTCACTTGAAGCACATTATATGTAATGAAGTATTTTGAAAGTGTTAACATAATAGCAATTACCATAAAACTTTAAAAGTTGTCAGCAGAATAGGTCTCTTGTGCCTCTTAGTGACTTTAGGACTAACACAGATCATTGTAGCAATTCAAAATTGTCCAACTTGGTGTGGCACGGTGGCTCACGCCTGTAATCCTAGCACTTTGGGAGGCCAAAGCAGGTGGATCACTTGAGGCCAGGAGTTCAAGACCAGCCTGGGACCATGGCAAAACACTGTCTCTACTAAAACTACGAAGATTAGCCAGGCATGGTGGCATGTGTCTGTAGTCCCAGCTGCTTGAGAGGCTGAGGTGGGAGATCGCTTGAAACCAGGAGCTGGAAGTTGCAGTGAGACGAGATGGTGCCATTGTACTCCAGCCTGGGTGACAGAGTGAGACCCTGTCTCAAAAAAAAAAAAAAATTGTCCAGCCATCTTGTAGAACAATGACAGCTATCAAACTGAGGATTAAGATGAGGTACAAAGTACTTTGAATCCCTAAATTGGGCCAACTTTTGATAATGCTTTTACTGATGTCAGATAAGATGCATACGAAACACCTCATTTGTTATCAAACTACTTTGAAACCCACTCTTTAGGAAAATAATTTTAGTCTCCTAAGTCATTTCACATGTGCAAGCATTTCCTGCAGACTGCTTGCCTTTTGCCTTCCACTTTTACACTTAGACAAATCTCACATGCCTTCACTGATCAAATAATTAATGGATGGGTACTTTCTATAGAAAATATAACTTCAGGCCGGGCGAGCCAGGTGCGGTGGCTCACCCCTGTAATCCTAGCACTTTGGGAGGCCAAGGCAGGTGGATCACGAGGTCAGGAGTTCGAGACCAGCCTGGCCAACATGGTGAAATCTCATCTCTACTAAAAATGCAAAAATTATCCGGGCATGGTGGCATGCGCCTGTAGTCCCAGCTACTAGGGAGGCTGAGGCAAGAGAATCACTTGAAACTGGGGGGCGGAGTTTGTGGTTAGCCGAGATCATGCCACTGCACTCCAGCCTGGGCAACAGAGCGAGATTCCATTTAAAAAAAAAAAAAAGAAAAGAAAAAAGAAAGAAAACATAACTTCAGGCCAGGCTCGGTGGCTCACATCTGTAATCCCAGCACTTTGGGAGGCTGAGGTGGGTGGATCACGAGATCGGGAGTTCGAGACCAGTGTGACCAACATGGTGAAACCCCGTCTTTACTAAAAATACAAAAATGAGCCAGATGTCGTGGCATAGACCTGTAATCTCAACTACTTAGGAGGCTGAGGCAGGAGAATCACTTGAACCCGGGAGGGGGAGTTTGCAGTGAGCTGAGATAGCACTACTGCACTCCAACCTGAGCGACAGAGCGAGACTCCATCTCAAAAAAAAAAGAAAAAGAAAAAGAAAATATAACTTCAGTGTTTGTAGATGAGAGATACATGTATAGCCCAGAGTACATGAGGATGCCTGCTATGCTTTGCCAACCACACCTGCTTCTCACAAGCTGAGGCCAAGTCTGTGAAGTCAGTGACACTCTCCAAGACTCTAAAAAAAAATCCCAGTATACACTGTCTTCCTTCACCAGCCCACTCTCTATATTTCATTTTATGCTATATCAACTTGATATCAAGAAAAGAACTGCAAAATGGTCTTTATCAAAATTGTCTTTTCCACGATTCTTCCCAAGCAAATATTAGGGATTTTTTTTCCTATTAAAACTTATGTAGGTTTAAAATAAATAAATGATTGCTTAAATCAATTTCAATCCATAGTTTTCTAGCTCTAGTAAAAAAACTTTCACCTTAGGATACATAAGTAGTGTGCAAACAATGGGGAGAAAGTAATGACTAACATTCACTGATACTATGTGCTAGGCTTTTGATAAAAATTAACTCACTTGATCCTCACAACTCTAGGACATAGGTACAATTACTATCCTTATTATGCAAAGAAATTGAGGCACGGAGCAGTTAAGTAACTTGCCCATGGTCATCCAACAAAGCTTAGCTTAAATCAATGCAGCAGCCCTCCAGAGCCAGCCTCCTGAACCCAGGCACTATTTGTACACACACACACACACACACACACACACACACACACACACACACACACACACACACACACACACACAGAGAGAGAGAGAGTTCTTCAACTCCAAACTAGCACTCTCTTTCCTGTTTGATACTAGGAATGTAACTTCTTTGTGGACATGCAGGGGACAATGTTATCTAAACACACAAAACACAAGTAGAGACAAAGTTAATTAATATATACTATAGGGCTGAGTGCAGCGGCTCATGCCTATAATCTCAGCACTTTGAGAGGCCGAGGCAGGAGGATCTCTTGAGCCCAGGAAGTAGCGGCTGCAGTGAGTTATGATTACACCACTGCACTCCAGGCTGGGTGACGGAGTGAGACCCCGTCTCTAAAAAGATATAGATATAGGGCTGAGCATCGTGGTTCATGCCTAAATCCTAGCACAAGATGGGAGGATTGCTTGAGGCCAGGAGTTCAAGACCAGCCTGGTCAACATAGCAAGAGCCCCATCTCTAAAAAAATTAAATTAAATTAAATTAAAATACAGATATAGATATAGAATAGCCCCAGCATTTCCTTGGTCATGAGGAACTGGCCATTTTCTCCTAGAGCAAATGTGTCTGGTTCCTGGACAGATGCCCTCATAATCTCTCCTTACTACACGGTCTTAGATTATTGAGAAGAAAACATCAGAGGGGGTGTTTACAGTCCAGTGCTCTGATTAAAGATGGGTTTATATGGCTATATGCTAATGACATACGGATGACACATCACAGCTGATGGGTCGTAATGGAGCACTCAGAACTTCGGCATCTCATTTAATCATCACCACCATCCGTCCAGTGAGCTCAGCGTTATTATACTTGGTGTACAGACAGGCCATATTGTCCAGTACACAGAAAAACTGGGATTCCTATCTTCTACCTCCAAAGTGGGTTCTTCCCCTCCCCACAGGACTTACTATGACAGAAAAACAAAAAACCAAAACCATGTAGCCAAACAACTTGGAGCATCTGTTCTGGCCATGTTTTTAATCTGTCCATATATTCCTCTTCTGAATTCCATGAAAAATGACTGGTTTTCAATTCATTTGGAAGTTAGCTGTATATGGCCTTGGTATACCACCTCTATTATTTTATTGCAACTTAATTTGCAAATGGGTATATTAGTCCCCTCTCAGTAATAAGTAACACACCATTCCTCACTTGGCTTTTTCCTATTTTCACCCATCCCACAAAGACCCAGGTCTTGCATTACTTACTCCCAGAAGGCTTCCTTGCCTCATCCCCACCTTGAATTTGTGTTTGGTGCACTTCCTGGGCCTCCACAGCCACCTGAGTTTATCCTCATAAGGCCAGGCACGGTGGTTCATGCCTGTAATCCCAGCACTTTGGGAGGCCGAGATGGGTCGATCATTTGAGCACAGGAGTTTGGGACCAGCCTGGCCAACATAGCCAAACTCCTGTTTGTTTGTTTCTATGTTTTCTTTTGTAAAGAATATTTTTACAGTCCTTTTTTGATATCAAGTTGACACAGCATAAAATGAAATATAGAGAGTGGTCTCGTGAAGGAGGACAGTGTATCTTGGGATTTTTTCTGTGGGGGTGCCTTGGGGAGTGTCACTGATTTCGCAGATTTGGCCTCAACTTGTGACAGAAACCCGTCTCTACTAAAAATACAAAAAGTAGCTGGATGTGGTGGCACACGCCTGTAGTCCCAGCTCCTTGGGAGGCTGAAGTAGGAGATCACTTGAGCCTGGGAGGTTGAGGTTGCAGTGAGCCGTGATCACACAACTGCACTCCAGCCTTGGTGACAGAACAAGACTCTGTCTCAAAAACAAAATAGGCTGTGTGTGGTGGCTAACACCTGTAATCCAAGCACTTTGGGAGGCCGAGGCGGGCAGATCACTTGAGGTCAGGAGTTTGAGACCAGCCTGGTGAACATGATGACACCCTGTATCTACTAAAAATACAAAAACTAGCCAGGCATGGTGGCACACGCCTATAATCCCAGCTACTCTGGAGGCTGAGGTGGGAGAATCGCTTGAACCTGGGACATGGAGGTTGCAGTGAGCCGAGATCGCACCACTGCACTCCTGCCTGGGCGACAGAGTGAGGCTCCATCTCAAAAAATAAAAATAAAAACCATAAAACAACAACAATAAAAAAACCCCACTGCACTGATTTCACTTGCCTCCTGTTTTCCTCAGGAGGGAAAGTCCTTACCTTTCTCCCGGAAGGCTTTTATTTCTGAACCTCCAGTGCCCTACACAGTGCATGCCATGAAGCAAACACCTAAGTATGTTCCTGTAATCAGGTAATAAATAACCATCTGAGAGTCCAGAGCTGCAGGCTCCACTCCTGGCTCTGTGACTGCATGTGGGCTTTTCAGTGAGGCCCTACACCCCTCTGGTTATCAGGTCCTTTAACTCTAAATCAAGGAGGCTGAACTGAAACTATGATGACCCTTTCAGCTCCAAAGTCCCACTGCTCTGTCATTCTGATTCTTTGTGTCTCCCACAAAACCTAGGACTACTCTGGAAGGACACACTAGGTTCTCAATAAATGTCTGTTCATTTGACTGTAGTAATACTGGATAGTGGATGATGAACGTAAAAAAAAAAAAATCAGCCTAACACTAAAATTTTCTGTAGCTGCTGGGAGTCCAGCTAGATATTCTGGATATCAGACACAGCGGGGACCAAACACCCTGGGAGCAAGGAAGTAAGATGTGACTGCAGAGTTGCTTTTGTTGCAGTTTAAGAATTTTTTTTTTTTTTGAGACGGAGTCTCGCTCTCGCCCAGGCTGCAGTGCAATGGTGCAATCTCGGCTCACTGCAACCTCTGCCTCCAAGGCTCAAGGAATTCTCCTGCCTCAGCCTCCCGAGTAGCTGGGATTACAGGGATGCCCCACCGTGCCCAGCTAATTTTGGTATTTTTAGTAGAGATGGGTTTTCACCATGCTCCCCAGGCTGGTCTTGAACTCCTGACCTCAGGTGATCCACCCACCACTGCCTCCCAAAGTGCTGGGATTACAGGTGTGAGCCACCGCACCCAGCCTAGTAATTTTAAAAATACGGCCCAAAGGCTTCAGATTTATGGCAGTCAATCTTAGGTAACTTATTTGGATATGCGCTTTGTTCAAGTAAGTGGGAGAACACACAAAAAAAAAGTTGGAGAGGGATAGAAAATGAAAGAAGAAAAGAGGAGAAAGGATTCAAAGTTGCAGACTTTAAGACAAATCAATCGGAAAGTAGATATCAACACTGCAGAAGGATTTTCCATTTTACACAAGGAATACAAGCTTGCATTGAACAGTAAATAGGATGTTTTTATTTTGCTAAATTTGGCTTACATCTAAATTTTTAAAAACAAATCTATCAAATAAACCAAAGTATGTATTTAACTACATTTGCAAAAGATTATCTGAATTATTTCCGGTTGTTGAAATAGCTACCATGAGTCCCACGTCATAGCTCCATTGTATTGCTAGGTCACTTAAAAATTGAGGTTGACCTTTTGTGTGTTTTGGGGGGTATTTTATTTTATTTTTTTCAATTTGACAGTCATTTTATTCATTTATCTTTTTTTTTTTTTTTTTTTTTTTGAGCTAGGGTCTCACTCTGTTACCCAGGTTGGAGTACAGTGGCACAATTATAGCTCACTGCAGCCTCAAATTCCTGGGCTCAAGCAATCCTCCTGCCTCAGCCTCCTAGGTAGTTGGTACTACAGGCATGTGCCACCACACCTGGCTAATTAAAAAAATTTGTTTTTTTAGAAATGGGGTCTCTTTATATTACCCAGGCTGGTCTCAAACTCCTGGCTTTAAGCAATCCTCCTGCCTCAACTCCCAAGGTGGTGGAATTACAGGTGTGAGCCACTGCTCTCTACCTATTATTTTATTTTTAAAAATGTATATTAAAAAATTTTTAATAAATATGAGACACTTCACAAATTTGTGTGTCATCCTTGCACAGGGGCAATGCTAATCTGCTCTGTATTGTTCCAGCTTTTAGTATATGAGAACTATTTTTTTTTTTTTTTTCTGAGACAGAGTCTCACTTCAACACCCAGGCTGGAGTGCAGTGGTGGAATCTTGGCTCATTGCAACCTCCACCTCCCTAGTTCAAGTGATTCTCATGCCTCAGCCTCCCGAGTAGCTGGAATTACAGGTGTGCACCACCACACCTGGCTAATTTTTGTATTTTTAGTAGAGATGGAGTTTTGTGATGTTGGCCAGGCTGGTCTTGAACTCCTGACCTCAAATGATCCACTCTCCTTGGCTTCCCAAAGTGCTGAGATTACAGGCATAAGCCACCACACCTGACCTGAGCACTATTTTTTAATTGATACATATTAGAGATTCATATTTTGGAGTACATGGGATAACTTGATACATTTACACAATCAAATCAGGATAATTGGAATATTCACCACCTTAACTAGGAGCTTTCAAGTTATTCTCTTCTAGGTATTTTAATTATTCTATCCTGGCCGGGTGTGATGGCTCACCCCTGTTATCCCAGCACTTTGAGAGGCTGAGGAGGGCAGATCACTTGAACCCAGGAGTTTGAGACCAGCCTGGGCAACATGGTGAAACTCCTTCTCTACAAAAAAATACAGAAATTAGCCAGGCTTGGTGGTGCACACCTGTAGTCCCAGCTATCTGGGAGGCTGAGGCTGGAAAATTGCTTGAGTGCAGGAAGTTGAGGCTGCAGTGAGGCCTGATTGTGCCACTGGACTGCAGCCTGCGTGACAGAGGGAGACCCTGTCTCAAACAGAAACAAAAACAAACATAAAATGTGCAGTCAATTAATGTTGACTGTAGTTACTCTACTGATCTATCGAACACCAGGTATTATTTCTTTTAAGTGTGTATTTGTACCCATTAATCAACCCCTCTTCATCCCACTCTCCCTGCTACCCTTCCCAGCCTCTGGTAACCAGCAATCTACTCTCTATAAGAGCTACTTTTTTAGCTCCCTCGTATGAGTGAGAACATGAGATATTTGTCTCTCTATGCCTGCCTTATTTCACTTAACATAATGACCTCCAGTTCCATCCATGTTGCTGCAAATAACACAACTTCACTCTTTTTTGTTTGTTTGTTTTTTTGAGATGGAGTCTCACTCTGTCGCCCAGGCTGGAGTGCAGCGGTGTGATCTCGGCTCACTGCAACCTCTGCCTCCTGGGTTCAAGAAATTCTCCCACCTCAGCCTCCTGAGTAGCTGGAATTACAGGCGCCCACCACTACGCCTGGCTAATTTTTGTATTTTTAGTAGAGACAGGGTTTCTCCATGTTGGCCAGGCTAGTCTCGAACTCCTGACCTCAGGTGATCTGCCCACCTCGGCCTCCCAAAGTGCTGGAATTACAGGCATGAGCCACCATGCGTGGCCAACTTCACTCTTTTTAATGGCTGGATAATATTCCATTGTGTATATAGGCCATATTTTGTTTATCCATTCATCCATTGATGAACAGACCTTTTCTAATTAAACATTTTTAGAATATAAGAATAAAAGACCTAATTATGTGTTTAAAGGTATTCTAGAAAAACAGTGACTTGCACATTCAAATATAATTATCATTGCCTCTAAGATTATTTATTGTCACAGTAGAAAGTCTCCCTGTAACATACACACACACAAATAAACAATGTATGATTTCTAGCTCTATATTTGTCAGCGGTGTTAACTGAAGTCTTGCTTGAATTTTCTATTTAAACTTAGAGAATGTTTTTTGTTTTTTTTTAATTTATTATTATTATACTTTAGGTTTTAGGGTACATGTGCGCAATGTGCAGGTTAGTTACATATGTATACATGTGCCATGCTGGTGCACTGCACCCACTAACTCGTCATCTAGCATTAGGTATATCTCCCAATGCTATCCCTCCCCGCTCCCCCCACCCCACAACAGTCCCCAGAGTGTGATGATCCCTTTCCTGTGTCCATGTGTTCTCATTGTTCAATTCCCACCTATGAGTGAGAATATGCGGTGTTTGGTTTTTTGTTCTTGCGATAGTTTACTGAGAATGATGATTTCCAATTTCATCCATGTCCCTACAAAGGACATGAACTCATCATTTTTTATGGCTGCATAGTATTTAATGGTGTATATGTGCCACGTTTTCTTAATCCAGTCTATCATTGTTGGACATTTGGGTTGGTTCCAAGTCTTTGCTATTGTGAATAATGCCACAATAAACATACGTGTGCATGTGTCTTTATAGCAGCATGATTTATAGTCCTTTGGGTATATACCCAAAAAACACATGAAAAAATGCTCACCATCACTGGCCATCAGAGAAATGCAAATCAAAACCACAATGAGATACCATCTCACACCAGTTAGAATGGCAATCATTAAAAAGTCAGGAAACAACAGGTGCTGGAGAGGATGTGGAGAAATAGGAACACTTTTACACTGTTGGTGCGACTGTAAACTAGTTCAATCCTTGTGGAAGTCAATGTGGCGATTCCTCAGGGATCTAGAACTAGAAATTCCATTTGAGAATGTTGTTAAACACAAAATAATCATTAAAAAAAACTAGTAAGAAAACCAATGGTCAAAGAATTATTTAACATGCTCATGTAGTATAACATTCTTTACTAGTTAAGTGAAATAACTTGTTAAAGCAAAAGCTTATCAAACTGGCATCTTTGACAGGCTCAAGCTTCCTAAAAGAAGCCATAGGGAATAGTGGCTAGGGGCAAAAAATAAATAATGGAGTCTCCGTTTCTTCCACTTACGATCTCTTCACAATCTCTCTGTGCCTCAATTCTTTTTTCTTTCTTTCTTTCTTTTTTTTTTTTTTGAGACAGGGTCTTGCTCTGTTGCCTAGGCTGGAGTGCAGTGGCATGATCTCAGCTCACTGTAGTCTCTGTCTCCTGGGTTCAAGCTATTCTCATGCCTCAGCCTCCCTAATAGCTGGGACCACAGGCACGCACCACCATGCTCGGCTAATTTTTGTATTTTTAGTAGAGATGGGGTTTCACAATGTTGACCAGGCTGGTCCTCAAGTGATCTGCCCACCTCAGCCTCCCAAGTGCTGGGATTACAGGTGTGAGCGACTACAACTGGCTGTTCCTCAGTTCTTCCTTCATTTTTAAAATGGGAGTGATGATAATAGTACAGTGTTGTTGAACAAATTAATTAATATAAAGTGTGTAAGACAGCGTCAGGTCCCCAGTAATTCCTATTTAAATTTTTTTTTTCTTTTGAAACAGAGTCTCACTCTGTCGCCCAGGCTGGTGCAAAATGGTGCGATCCCGACTCATTGCAACCTCCGCCTCCTGGGTTCAAGTGATTCTCCTGTCTCAGCCTCCTGAGTAGCTTGGACTACAGGTGCACACCACCACGGCCAGCTAATTTTTGTATTTTTAGTAGAGACAGGGTTTCACCATGTTGGCCAGGATGGTCTCAATCTCCTGACCTCGTGATCCACCCACCTCAGCCTCCCAAAGTGCTGGGATTATAGGCGTGAGCCACCGAGCCTGGCCAACATTTGCTATTATTATTAGTGAGATAGAAGATAGGACTGGAATATTCAAATGAGATAATATCTATATATAAGGACCACATACATTTTTATTCTACTTTCTGCCAGCTGTGAATGTTCTGACAAGCCCAATTTTCTTTTCTTTTTTTCGTTTTTATTTTTGTTTTTGAGACAAGGTCTCACCCTGTCACACAGGCAGAATACAGTGGCCCAATCACAGCTCACTGTGCCTCCATCTCCCAGGTTCAAGCCATCCTCCTCCCACTTCAGCCTCCCAAGTAACTGGAACCACAGGCGATTGCCACTACACCTGGCTAATTTCTCTTCTTTTCTTTGTAGAGACAGAATCTTGTTACGTTGCCCAGGCTGGTCTTAAACTCCTGCATTCAAGTGATCCTCCTGCCTTTACTTCCCAAAGTGCTGGGATTATAGGCATGAGCCACCATACCCAGCCACCAATTTTGTTTTCTTTCTGCAATCTCTCTGTGCATTATGATAATGACTGCCCAGGTCATTATGGTTCCCTGGTCAGTTGGTGAGTTTTTACAGCTTCTGTATTGCTGGCATAAAATCCTGAGGAAATACAGGCTTTCTAAGCTTTTTGTATGGCTTCAGGTTTATTTCTGGTTACCAGGGCTTTCACCTGTTGTACATCATATTTTAACACAGTTGGTTAAGAAATGGTGGTTCGTTGATAGGTGTGAATTCAAGCTAACCCACCTTGATGATCCACGTACATTTCTCTTGCCTCATTGCACGTAAGCCTCCTTTCTGCCTCAGGATGTTAAGTCCTCCACAAACAGACTGTCCCATTCTGCAAACTGTGTCCTGCCTACTTATGGGAAATTAATGATTGCTAAAATGTCACAGGCATTACTGAGGGCAAGAGAAAAACATTTAAGGGACATGGCACACAGTATTGATTGCTTACCCCAACCTATTCTCTTTCTTCCTTGCCAACACACACCCAATTTTTCCTCTCTAGAAAAGTAACCCTATAAGGCCAGGTGCGATGGCTCACGCCTGTAATCCCAGCACCTTGGGAGGCTGAAGCGGGTGGATCACCTGAGGTCAGGAGTTCGAGACCAGCCTGACCAATATGGTCTAACCCCTCTACTAAAAATACAAAAATTATCTAGGCATAGTCGCGTGTGCCCGTAGTCCCAGCTACTCACGAGGCTGAGACAGGAGAATAGCTTGAACCCAGGAGGCAGAGGCTGCAGTGAGCCAAGATTGCACTACTACTGCACTCCAGCCTGGGCAACAAAGCAAGACTCCATCTCAAAAAAAAAAAAAAGGAAAAAAAGAAGGAAAAAGAAAAGAAAAAGAAAAGTAACCCTATAGTGAGCTCAGCTCAGGGATAAGTCCTGAATATTCTAATGGCCATTCCATTCCCCTTCCCAGTGACTGGTTTATGGAGTGAACATGTGACTAGTATCTCATCAATGACATAGAGAGGAACCTGGCTGGGCGTGGTGACTCACCGCTGTAATCCTAACACTTTGGGAGGCCAAGGCAGGTGGATCACTTGAGGTCAGGAGTTTCAAACCAGCCTGGCCAACATGGTGAAACCCCAACTCTACTAAAAATACAAAAAAATCAGCCAGGCATGGTGGCAGACACCTGTAATCCCAGCTACTCAGGAGTCTGAGGCAGGAGAATTGCTTGAACCTGGGAGGCAGAGGTTGCAATGAGCTGAGATTGTGGCACTGCACTCTAGCCTGGGTGACAGAGCGAGACTCCATCTCAAAAAAAAAAAAAAAAGGAATCTTCCAGAGGGTTTATTTGGAGTATTTCTTTTCTGGACTGAAAAAAGAGGGCCGGGCACGGTGGCTCACACCTGTAATCCCAGCACTTTGGGAGGCCGAGGTGAGCGGATCACGAGGTCAGGAGATCAAGACCATCTTGGCCAAAATGGTGAAACCCCATCTCTACTAAAATACAAAAAATTAGTTGGGTGTGGTGGTGCATGCCTGTAGACCCAGCTACTCAGGAGGCTGAGACAGGGGAATCATTTGAACCTGGGAGGCGGAGGTTGCAGTGAGCCGAGGTTGTGCCACTACACTCCAGACTGGTGACAGAGCAAGACTCTGTCTCAAAAAAAAAAAAGAAAGAAAAGAAGAAAAAAGAGAAAACAGAATACGGAATACCCTAATTTCTTGCATTGGACATTGTTTTTGTTGCTGTTGCTGTTCCAATGTGATTCCTAGAATTGCTGCAGCCACCCCGCAACAACGAAAGCTATCAGAGGATAAGTCAACATGTTGACAACGGCAGCAATAGAAAGAAATAGGGCCCTGATGAGGTCACTGAGCCATGGATTAAGCAGCACTGGGGCTGCCCCACTTTTGAACCTCTTATTGAGTGAGGGAGAGTATATTTTTCTTATTGTTGAAGACAGTTGTCTGGGCTTTCTGTTACTTGAAACTTAAGAAAACCAAGGGCGACTGAGCAGAGTGGTTCATGAGGATAATTGCAGCACTTCGGGAGGCAGAGGCAGGCAGATCGTCTGAGTTCAAGAGATTGAGACCAGCCTGGGGAACATGGTGAAACTCGGTCTCTACAAAAAAATACAAAAATGAGTCAGACATGGTGGTGCGCGCCTGTAGCCCAGCTACTAGGCAGGCTGAGGTGGGAGGATTACCTGAACTCAGAGCTTGAGCCAAGATTGCACTACTGCACTCCAAACTGGGCAACAGGAGTGAGGCCCTATCTCAAACAGAAAACCAAAAGAAAAGTGATGTCTTCAAGAGGAAAATAACCTAATGATATGCCTGCAGAGTAAGACAGGGAGAGAACATGAGCTGCTTAATGATGGATTCAAGATATATATATTTTTAAAAAATTTAAATATACATTTTAAACTAAAAAGTTTTAACAAAAAAAGAGAAGGAGTTTCATCATGTTGCCCAGGCTGGTCTAGAATTTCTGAGCTCAAGCAATTGGCCTGCTCCAGCCCCCCAGAGTGATAGGATTACAGGTGTGTGCCACCACACCTGGCCAGATTCAGGATATATTGTAATCTATTGGGGGTTTTGTGTGTGTGTGTGTGTGTGTGTGTGTGTGTGTGTGTGTGTGTGTGTTTTGTTTGTTTTAATTTTTAAAATATGGAACCCTTCATGAAGTTGTATGTCATCCTTGTGCAGAAGCCATGCTCATCTTCTCTGTATTGTTCCAATTTTGGTATATGTGCTGCTGGAGTGAGCACTTAATCTATTGTTTTAATGGAAAAAATAACCTGTCCAGGCGAGGTGGCTCACACCTGTAATCTCAGCACTTTGGGAGGCCGACGTAGGTGGATCATTTGAGACTGGGAGTTCAACACCAGTCTGGCCAACATGGTGAAACCCCGTTTCTACTAAAAATGCAAAAAGTAGCTGGGTGTGGTGGCATGCACCTGTAATCCCAGCTACTTGGGAGGCTGAGGTGAGAGGATTGCTTGAGCACAGGAGTTCAAGGCTGTAGTGGGCTATGATTCTGCCACTGCACTCCAGCCTGGGCGACAGAGTGAGACTCCATCAAAAAGAAAGGAAAGAAAAGGAAGAAAGGAAGAAAGAAGGGAAGAAGAGAAGAAAGGAAGAAAGGAAGAAATGGAAAGGAAAGGAAGAAAGGAAGGAAGGAAGGAAGAAATGGAAAGGAAAGGAAGAAAGGAAGGAAGGAAGAAAGAGAGGAGGAGAGGGAGGGAAGGAGGGAGGGAAGAAAGAGAGAAGGAATAACCCGGCCGGGCACAGTGGCTCATGCCTGTAATCCCAGAACTTTGGGAGGCCGAGGTGGGCGGATTACCTAAGATCAGGAGTTTGAAACCAGCCTGGCCAACACGGTGAAACCCCCATCTCTACTAAAAATACAGAAACTAGCCAGGCGTGGTGGCAGGCACCTGTAATCCCAGCTACTCAGGAGGCTGAGGCAGGAGAATTGCTTGAACCCCGAAGGCGGAGATTGCACCATTGCACTCCAGCCTGAGTGACAAGAGCAAAACTCCATCTAAGAAAAGGAAAGAAAAGAAAGAAAGAAAGAAGGAAGGAAGGAAGGAAGGAAAGGAAAGAAAGAAAAAGAAAGAGGGAGAGAGAGAGAAAGAAAGAAAAAAGAAAGAAAGAAAGAGAGAGAAAGAAAGAAAGAAAAAAAGCATAACCTCTCCTTTTACTTACATAAAGGCTGATTTTTTAAAATAATCTCTCAATAAACTGTGTAAAGAATATTTAGTGCTGTACTGAATACAAAACTGAGGACTTTATTCAAAGATGGTGTAGACCAAAGTCACATTAATTTTTTTGTTAAATGCCTCTAGTTCATCAGATAGACAAAACAGAAGTCAAATCTGACATCCATCCTTTATCATAAAGGTATGGAGCTTACCTTAGGCGTTACTATGAAAAGAAATTCAGTGTCAATTGTTCAAATAATTAGCCCATTAACTGACACCCCAAATCTGATACAATGATTAGCTGCAGACAAACCTAACTAACTGCAGTACTGAGACTGGATTTGGGAAAGAACACAAAAGTGTGTTTACTTTTAATGAACTAACTAAAGGGAAAGCATTCTTTAATCCTCCCTCCAGTTGGGCAGCCACTTTATAAAAATTAAAATTTCATCATATCAGAACAAAGAAATGCAGAATCAGGGCCAGTAAGAATATGCAGTTATTTGTCATTCTGCTCTAATTCCTCTACCAAAATGGACTACTCATGGCCATTTTACTAGAACGGTGATTAGAAAGCTTGGGCATCTCAGTTAAAAAGTGCACATTGGCCAGGTGCAGTGGCTCTCACCTGCAATCCCAGCAATTTGAGAGGCCAAGGCAAGAGGATAACTTGAGGCCAGGGGTTCAAGACCAGCTTGGGCAACATAGTAAGACCCCCCCCATCTCTACAAAAATGAAAAAAAATTAGCCAGATGTGTTGTTTGCTTGCTTGTAGTAGGAGGCTGAGGCAAGAGGATTGCTTGAGGCCAGGAATTCGAGGCTGCAGCGAGCTGTGATCATGCTACCACGCTCCAGTCTGGGTAACAAAGTGAGACCTTGCCTCTAAAAAAGAAAAAAGAAAAAGCTCATGTCTTTAAAGTAGTTTGCTCCTGGCACTCTAGGTTGTGGTTCTCTTGAAGCCTATAAATTTGGGATTGTACAAAATATATTCTCAAACATTTTAACTTTTAGCTTGTCAACTGTTGGAGTTTCAGGATTCACATCTCTTATTTAAAAATAAAATAGGTTTCAGTGTTGTCATGTACCTGGTTAATGTCACCTGCCTGTTTAATGGACACTGTACTTCCTTTCCACCATTTATTATAGAAAATCCCACCCGTTGTCCCCTGTGTCTACTGATTGTCCTCAATTTTCTGTTCACTGATGATTCAGAAGCAAAGAGATGATGGATGTAACTCTCAGACAGCCTAAGCCTCACAACTGGGGAGGAAAAAGGGCATGACCACTTCATACTTTAGCTTGGTACACAGAAACCAGGCTCTTTCTACTGACTCTCAAAGGACATTCTGACCTTTTTGATTTGGTTTCCTACTACAGGATTTGTCTGAGATCACCGTATAGTACTACAAGAATGTCAATAACCATCTGCCAAACTATAAAAGGAGAAAAGACTAGGAGCCAAACTGGCTATGTAATTTACCATGGTGAGTGACAGGACACACTGACCTTATTTGACAAACCCTGAAGCCAGATCTGGTCCCAGCTCAATAAAGAAGAGAGTACAGCAGAGTGATGAGCACTCGAGCTCTAGGACTAGATAGACCCATGAATCTCAGCCCCAGTCCCTCCTAGCCAGTGGACCTTGGGAAAATAATTTAACTTTACAACTCTCTGCTTTTCTTGTCCCTTTTTTTTTTTTTCTGAGATGTTGTCTCACTCTGTCACCTAGGCTAGGGTGCAGTAGCACAATCATAGCTCACTACAGCCTTGAACTCCTGGGCTCAAGCAATTCTCCCAACCACAGCCTCCTGAGTAGCTGGGACTACAGGTGTACACCACCACATCTGGCTAATTTTTGTATTTTTAATAGAGACAGGGTTTCACCATGTTGGCTAGGCTGGTCTCAAACTCCTGACCTCAAATGATCTGCCTGCCTTGGCCTCCCAAAGTACTGGGATTACAGGTGTGAACCAGCGTGCTCAGCCTAAAATTTCTTTAATAGAAAGGAGCTCTCTCCATGTTGCCCAGGCTGGTCTCAAACTTCTGGGTTCAAGTGATCCTCCTGCCTCGGCTTCCCAAAGTGCTAGGATTAGAGACATGAGCCATCCAACCCAGCCACAGTAACTGTTTTAAACAGCAGGATATAAAACAATATACACAATATGTTATAGTTTTGTCTATATTTAATTTGGGGTTTTGCTTTTGTTTTTTGTTTTGAGACAACATCTCACTCTGTCACCTAGGCTAGAATGCAGTGGAGCGAACAGGGCTCACTGCAGCCTCAACCTCCCAGGCTCAAAAAATCTTCCTGCCTTAGGCCTCTGCCTAGCTGGGACCACAGGTTCATGCCATCACAACTGGTTAATTTTTTTAGTTTTTGTAGAGATGGGGTCTCATTTTGCTGTTCAGGCTGCTCTTGAATTCCTGGGTTCAAGTGATTGTCCTGCTTTGGCCTCCCAAAGTGCTGGAATTACAGGACCAGCCAATATTTAAATATTTAAATACATAGATATCTGCTAGAAGAAAATACTTTAAAACATGATCTCAGAATGTCAGGATTACAGGTTATTCATATATCTTTCCTTTTGCTTGTCCACTAAATTGTTTTAATCTCTCTTTTTTTGCATACAGACTTTTATATAAATGCATAAATGTGATCATATATTTATACTTTATTTTCTCCTTTTTTGCTTGATTCTTTCACTCATATAGTTGCTTGATTGCTCATGCAACAATAAATTCTTCCCATGAATACTTCACTTTTTTTCCTTCTAGAATATGAATCCTGATATTTCACTCTTTTTTTTGTTCCAACACAAGATCTCAATGTCCCCCAGGCTGGAGTACAGTGGCATAATCACTGTTCTCACTGTAGCTCACTGTAGCCTCGAACTCTTGGGCTCAAGTGATCCTCCCACCTCAGCCTCCCAAAGTGCTGAGATTACAGACATGAGGCACTGCGCTCGGCCTATTATTCTTTTTTTTTTTTTTTAAGTGGCATTCAAAATGAAAAATATCTGGCCAGGCATGGTGGTTCACACCTGTAATCCGAGCACTTTCAGAGGCTAAGGTGGGTGGATCACCTGAGGTCAAAAGTTCGAGACCAGCCTACCCAACGTGGTGAAACCCCGTCTCTACTAAAAATACAAAAAATTAGCTGGTTGTGGTGGCAGGAGCCTGTAATCCTAGTTACTCGGGAGGCTGAGGCAGGACAATCATTTGAACCTGGGAGGCAGAGGTTGCAGTGAGCTGAAATCATGCCATTGCACTCCAGCCTGGGCAACAAGAGGGAAACCCCATCTCAAAAAGGAAAAAAGAAAAGGAATGAGTTTCATTTGGGGCATTATGCATATGTTTACTGAAGGACATATATAAGGACACAGCGCATTACCAACTCTGTTTACAGTTCTTTGAGTTTCTCCAGTGTATACCAGCAATATTAATATTGATAGCAAATGTATTGGCTGCCATGTGCCAGGCATACATATCATTAAATTCACAAAATAATTTGTCAAGCATTATAATAGCATTCCAAGCAATATAATAGCATTGAAGTCAGACATGGATTTGAGTCCAGCTCTGTCAATCATATACCATCTGTGTAGCATCGGTCAAATTACTTAAAATTTTCAAGCACTAATTTTTCTCATGTATAAAATAGAGGTAAATAAATTTGTTTTAAACTAAGTGATAGAATGTATGTAAAGCACTTAAAAGAGTGTCTGGCATAATTATGTGCTCAATAAGTGTAGAAATGGCCAGGCACAGTGGCTCATGCCTGTAATTTTAGCACTTTGGGAGGCTGAGATGGGAGGATCACTTGAGGCCAGGAGTTCGAGACCAGCCTGGGCAACATAGTGAGACCCTCATCTCTATTTTTAAAAAAGGCAAAAAGAAAAAATGAAGATAAAAAAGTGTAGAAATAATATGTGAGTGTATAGATGTAAAGAAGGCTTGAAAATGTAGTCAAAAATCACATTTCTATTAACAGAGCTGTTCCAATTCTACTGTATCCTAATATTAGTATAAGTAAAATAAAGTTTTAAGATCATTTAGTATGATCTTAAAGCTTGAGATTATACTAAATGGTCTTAAAGCAAAAAGGCACAATTTTTTTTTTTTTGAGACAGAGTTTCACTCTTGTTTCCCAGGCTGGAGTGCAATGGCACGATGTTGGCTCACCGCAACCTCTGCCTCCCGGGTTCAAGCGATTCTCCTGCCTCAGCCTCCCGAGTAGTTGAGATTACAGGCATGTGCCACCACGTCCAGCTAATTTTGTATTTTTAGTAGAGATGGGGTTTCTCCATGTTGGTCAGGCTGGTCTCAAACTCCCGACTCAGGTGATCTGACTGCCTCGGCCTCCCAAAGTGCTGGGATTACAGACGTGAGCCACCACATAAGCCTCTTTTTTTTAAAATTATTAGGTAAATATAGAAAAAGTGGATAGGTCGTGACCTTCTGAGAAATGCAAACGGATCAGGAAAATCTAAAATGCTAATATTTAGTATCAAAATAATGCTTGAGGGTATAAGTTGTCAGATTCATGGAAATAAAAAAGGTAGAAAGTGAGCCTATGTTTTTGAAACTCTTTTTGGTTTTACAATTTCATATAGTATAAAGTGACCTTTTTAAGTATCCTCAGTGTCTTTTAATTAACTCTTTCTTTCTTTCTTTTTTTTTTTGAGACGATTTGTCACCCAGGCTGGAGTGCAGTAGCCACATCTGCCTCCTGTGTTCAAGCAATTCTCGTGCCTAAGCCTCCCAAATGGCTGGGATTACAGGCGCACGCCACCACACCTAGCTAATTTTTGTATTTTTAGTAGAGCCAGGGTTTCACCATGTTGGCCAGGCTGGTCTCAAACTCCTGATCTCAAGTAATCCGCCGGCCTCGGCCTCCCAAAGTGCTGGGATAACAGGTGTGAACCAACACGCCCAGCCAATTAACTCTTTTCCTTTTTGGTTTTATCCTTTCTTTCTCAAATATAATAGAACATATAACATATCTACATTTATGCTATTATCCTGTTACAGTTAGTAGATTGATATTTTGACTAATCACAGATCTACAGGTGTGTGCCACCATATAGCTAATTTTGTTTATTTTTTATAGAGATGAGGTCTCATTATGTTGTTCAGGCTGGTCTTGAACTCTTGGGCTCAAGTTGTTCTCCTGCCTAAGCCTCCCAAAGTGCTGGGATTACAGGTGTGAGCCACCATGCCCAGATACTTTATTTTTTTTTATTAAAAATAATATTATTTGTATTTTCCTATTTCGCAAAAGACTGAGGGCAAAAAAAAAAGTCGATTAAAATAACTGAAACATAAATCAAAATTGAGTTATATAGCCCCATGTAAGTTTCACCCACGTAAAATATTTCAGTCTAGAGGAAAATCTATTATTTGAATGATTGTTTTATTTATGTAGTCTGCCAGACTATTAGGTAATACATAACATTCAATTTCATGAATTAAGAGTGCCTGAGATGGCTGGGTGTGGTGGCTCATACCTGTAATCCCAGCACTTTGGGAGGCCAAGGCAGGTGGATAACCTGAGGTCAGGAGTTCAAGACCAGCTTGGCCAACATGGCTAAACCGTATCTCTACTAAAAATACAAAAATTAGCCGGGTATGATGACGTGTGCCTGTAGTCCCAGCTACTTGGGAAACTGAGGCAGGGGAATAGCTTGAACCCAGGAGGTGGAGGTTGCAGTCAGCCGAGATTGTGTGGCTGCACTGTAGCCTGGACAACAGAACGAGACTCTGTCTCAAAAAAAAAAAAAAAAAAAAAAGCCTGAAATCTATTTTGTAGCTTTGTGTTTTAATAATAATTATGCTGTGATTCCTAAGGAAATCACTTTGGATATGCTACAGTTTCCTCTTTTAAAAACAATTTAAATCATTTAGTTGTTTGCTTAAATGTCTTTAAAGGCCTTAAATTGAAACAAAATGATATTGAGTTTATTTCTTGTACTCTAAATAATGAACTATGAGCCATCAGACACAGATCATAGATTGTGATAAACATGGAGAACTCAGCACAAGCCTACAAGAAAGTAAAGTCTTAAACGTTTCAATTGCCAAAAGATTGACTAAGGCTCTGTTTAATTATTAGTGTTATAAAAAGTGAGTAATATTTACCTGGCCATAATAGTATTGTGTAAAAGTCACTTATCTTTCCTGCCAGGTGCCACATTTCTCACAGTTATTTAAAAGAATGAGAAGAAATCTTTACTTAGTTACTCCTTTCCAAAATGTACCGTTCCATCATCTTATATAATTTGGCAGAGGAGAGGATTATTAAGAAAGTTGATAAAAAATAAAAAGTGCCAACTCTAGCTCAGGTTCTGTACAAAATTAGTGACAAATGCCTATGTTAGCAAAGGGTACAAGCAAAAATGCACTATTAAGCAATGGTTTGGCAGTAACTAACTGGTTCAGTACTTATAAGACTTCTGTTAAAAACTCCTCCATATCTGATGCAATCAGTCTATTTGAATGATGAAAATTTTAAGGTGTTTGTTGTTAATAAGCCCATATTATAAACATACTGAAAGGGACTTTCTAGTTTGTTCATGCAAGGGGTTCATGATAAATCCAATTTTGCAGGAATATCAATTCCTAATAGATGTCATAATGTCTTGGAATAGTGTTGTCAGGAAGTTTACAGTGACTGTAATTCATTAACTAAACTTTAACATCATCATGCAATATGGGTTCAGGTGACATTGTTGAATACTTTTTGGATTTTGGCAAAGATGCCTTAGAGTCATTAGTTATCTGTCAATAATTTACGAATCCTTTCTGAAATCTGTTAGCAAATATTTTTTATCATTATAAACATATTCTTGTAAATGTGAGTCATTATTAAGTATTCTATGTTGTGGTATCGAATGAGTTCAGTGGGGTAGTGAAGGTGTTTATAAAACAGAATGTTGTAATGGAAAATGCCCACACTTGCCAAATGGAAAGGGTCAGATGATACCTTGATTGAGAAAAAATAAATACAAAAACTGAGGGTGTGATTTGTTTTGTGTCCTCCCCCCAGCATGGCCAGAACATAAATTGCTTGTTAACTGTCACTGAGGCTGAGTTCCAAGCATCTGTTATTTGTACCACATGTGAACATTACTCTAGCCTCACTTTCAGAAAAATATGTTCATTTCTCACAAAGTACTGAGTACCTATTTCTATTCAATCAGCCTGATGGATAAGCTTCAAAGGACCAAAGTAACTCATTAATAAAATGTTTCCTCAACAAGCCAGTGAGGAAAGCAAGAGAGTGACAAATCGCAAATAGTGTCTTTTATAGATTCTGTTAGGAGTTATTAGGCAAGCTGGTAATACTACCACCACCAATTTTTTGTACATGCTTAAAAATAATTATGTCTGATTAGAGGAAGACAGTATAGCATGAAATTCAATCTTTGTGCTGTTACATGCTTTGTTAACCATATACAATAAGGACGAGAAAAAAGCAAACCACTTTATTTTTGGATTATTATTAATAATTTATTCCTTATTACTTATTATTATTTCATTTATTATTTAAGAGATAGAGTGTCACTATACTGCGCAGGCTGGTCTCAAACTCGTGCCCTCAAGTGATCCTCTTGCTTCAGCCTTTCAAAGTGCTGGGATTTCAGGTGTTAAGCCACTGTGCCCAGCCACAAATCACTTTATGATGCTGTTTAATTATATGAATCCTATGAGGTCTTCTATAAGGTCTCTAATAGTGTATGTGACTAGGATAGAACTGGTGTCATAAACAAAACCCAAAAACAGAAACTTTTGTATGTCTTCTAAAATTCCACTAAGGAAGACGTGTCTTTCACTTAAGATCCCAAGTCACATAGCCCATAATCACTTTTTTTTTTTTTTTTTTGAGATGGAGTATCACTTTGTCACCCAGGCTGGAGTGCAGTGGCACGATCTTGGCTCATTGCAACCTCTGTCTCCTGGGTTCAAGCAATTCTCCTGCCTCAGCCTCCCAAGTAGCTGGGATTACAGGCATGTACCACCTTGCCAGGTTAATTTTTTGTATTTTTAGTAGAGACAGGGTTTCACCATGTTGGCCAGGCTGGTCTTGAACTCCTGATGTCAAGTGATCCACCTGCTTCAGCCTCCCAAAGTGCTGGGATTACAGGTGTGAGCCACTATAATCCCATATTCACTTTTGATGACATGTTGAGTACTTTCTTTCTCTGACATGACACTGAGTACTTTATTTCTCATTTACATCTTACCACAAAAACTACTGGATTTCATCATTTTTGTCATTTTTACTTATGAGGAATTCAAGGCTTAAAAAAGCCAAGCATTACTTTGCCACCAAGAAGGAGGCAAAGTACAAATGGAAGCCCTGAGCTTTCTGACCTCAAATCCTAGGCTCTTAACCACCCTGCTACCCTGCCTTCATTCTTACCATGATCTCATAATTTGTGCTTATATAGGCTGCATTCAGCAACCAAAACTGACTGGTTTCCTCAGGAAAACTGTTAGAGCTACAATCAGTGCATTGAGAGGATCTGATGGACAATGTAATTTTATGGACTGAATGATATGAAAGGCCTCAGGAAATGTGTA
Organism: Pongo pygmaeus; assembly: GCF_028885625.2. Classification (NCBI taxonomy): domain Eukaryota; kingdom Metazoa; phylum Chordata; class Mammalia; order Primates; family Hominidae; genus Pongo; species Pongo pygmaeus. Next base: position 49,497,810 of record NC_072373.2, on the reverse strand, counting down.
TCCAACACTTTGGCAGGTGTAAAAGAAGACCTACATATTTCAAAGCAGTTACAGATGCAAAATACGTCCATAGAAATATATGTTCCATATACTTGGAAGGCCAAGGCAGGAGGATCGCTTGAGCCCAGGAGTTCGAGACCAGCCTGGGCAACAGGGTGATACACTGTCCCTACAAAAAAATACAAAAATTAGCTGGGCCTGGTTGCTCACACCTGTAATCCCAGCACTTTGGGAGGTCGAGGTGGGTAGATCACCTGAGGTCAGGAGTTTGAGACCATCCTGGCCAACATGGTGAAACCCCATCTTTACTAAAAATACAAAAATTAGCTGCGCATGGTGGTGGGTGCCTGTAATCCCAGCTACTTGGGAGGCTGACATAGAAGAATCACTTGAACCCGGGAGGTGGAGGTTGCAGTGAACCGAGATCGTGCCACTGCACTCCAGTCTGGGTGACAGAGTGAGACCCTGTCAAGAAAGAAAGAAGAAAAGAGAAAGAAGGAAAGAAGGAAAGGAAGGAAGGAAGGAAGGAAGGGGAGGGGGAAGGGGGGGAGGGGAGAGGAGGAGAGGAGAGGAGAGGAGAGGGAGAAAAAGAGAGAGAAAGAAAGAGAGAGAGAGAGAAGATGGAAGGTCCCTTCTGGGTTTCCATCTAAAATCAAAGAAGAAATCATTGGTTTCAATAATAATATTTTAAAATCCACCCTATGATTTTTTTTCTTTAAAAGAAAAATATCAATCTAAGAAAATAATACCTAACATGGTGTTAATGAAAACTAGGTTGGATTGGTTATGTGTACATAAGAACTTAAAGCTCAAAGGAAAAACAGCATGTATACCAGCATGTTGACCTGGCTCCGCTGACAGCCAGGATTACCAGTTATTTCACTTGGTATGTACCAGTGCCACTTGGAAACTACCCACCTTCCATGAGCAGGTCTACTCAATAAAATCTTACTTTCATGAGGCTGTGAGGATATCCAACTGCGGACATTTCTTATACTCAGAAGACCACAAGTCACGAATGTGGCCACTTCTGATTCTGACTTCAGGGGTCACCCAGACCCCAAGCCACCCCAACCTGATAAAGGCAAGTTCGCCTTGGGCAAAGTTCAGAGCCAGCAGAACAGCTGAAAGGCAGTGGACAGCACTTTCGGACACTGTATTCCAACATTTCAACTGACATGAAGTGAGGCAAGAGGGGAAATAACTAACAGTAATCTGAATAAAAAACAAAAGAAAAAAAAAGGGCCGGGTGTGATGGCTCATGCCTGTAATCCCAGCACTTTGGGAGGCTGAGGCAGGTGAATCACCTGAGGTCAGGAGTTCGAGAACAGCCTGGCCAACATGGCAAAACCCCGTCTCTACTAAAAATACAAAAATTAACCGGGCATGGTGGCATGTACCTGTAATCCCAGCTACTAGGGGGGCTGAGGCAGGAGGATCGCTTGAACCTGGGAGGCAGAGGTTACAGTGAGCCAAGATTGTGCCACTGCAGTCCAGCCTGGGCAATGGAGCAAGACTCTGTCTTAAAAAAAAAAAAAAAGGACTGGCCTGGGTTTACAGGTAGCTCACACCTGTAATCCCAGCACTTGGGGAGGCTGAGGCAGGAGGATTGCTTGAGCCCAGGAGACCAACCTGGGCAATACAGCAACACACTGTCTCTACAAAACATTTAAAAAATTAGCTGGGTGTGGTGGTACACACCTGTAGTCCTAGTTACTCAGGAGGCTGAGGCAGGAGGATTGCGTAAGTCCATGAGTCTGAGGTTACAGTGAGCTATGACTGTGCCACTCCATTCCACCCTGGGTGACAGAGTAAGATCCCATCTCTAAATAAATTAATAGACCATAAATTCTGTAATGTGAATCTTTAGACAAAGACTACTAAATCTATCATCTGATATATGAAGTTTTGTTACAACAAATGTTTATATATTGAGTTAAAAATTATCTGTACCCACACACACAACCTGCATTTACTTAGTTTAAAAGGAGTGGCAATATTAAAATTGGGGGTTTTGGCTGGGTGCGGTGGCTCATGCCTATAATTCCAGCACTTTGGGAGGCTGGGTAGATCACCTGAGGTCAGAAGTTTGAGACCAACCTGGCCAACATGGTGAAACCCCGTCTCGACTAAAAATGCAAAAATTAGCCGGGCATGGTGGTGTGCCCCTGTAATCCCAGCTACTCGGGAGGCTGAGGCGGGAGAATTGCTTGAACCCGGGAGACAGAGGCTGCAGTGAGCTGAGATCGTGCCACTACACTCCAGCCTGGGCGACAGAGCGAGACCCCATCTCAAAAAAAAAAAAATTGTTATTTTGTTGTTATTGTTGTTTTTGAAGATGGAGTCTCACTCTGCTGGATCTTGGATCTTGGATCTCTGCTGGATCTTGGATCGTGTTCTTCCAGGGTTGCAGAGAGAAGTGCAACAGCGTCTCAGCACAACCTCTGCCTCCCAGGTTCAAGCAATTCTCTTGCCTCAGCCTCCCAAGTAGCTGGGATTACAGGGGTGCACCACCACACCCAGCTAATTTTTGCATTTTTAGTAGAGATGGGGGTTTCACCATGTTGGCCAGGCTGGTCTCGAACTCCTGACCTCAGGTGATTTGCCTGCCTTGGCTTCCCAAAGTGCTGGGATTACAGGTGTGAGCCACCATGCCCAGCCTAAGAATAATAACTTTATAACTATGAAAAATGTATTACATATTCACCATTTTGCCAGCATTAATCTCAAAGCATAAGTTTTACTTTTTGGGGATAGAGAGATACATTGTGTTTTAGCCATATGACCAATGTAGAAACAAGCTAAGGTTAACTCGTCATCTAATGAATAGGCCCGATAAAAAAGTTGGTTGACCACAACATGAATAAATAAATAACCATAAGCTTGGAAATGCTACCTGTAGTATTTCAGAGTGTCGATCACATTTGTAGTCATCACTTAAAGAATTAATGTCTGCCAATGTTATCATCTAAAATGTATTTACAGAGGTCAGAAGAGCTATGTCTGTCCTCCTCTATGCAAAGAGGTGATGACATCAAGGGGTATGTCACAAGCCAAAGTTTAGTTAGCCTAAGTTAGTTAGCTGGTTTGCAGTTTTATCCACTAAGTCTGATCTTCTGACCCCTCAGTTTTACAACTTTCCACTCTCTGTGCTGCATAGCACCTCTCCACTTCTGAGTTAATCATTTCTTTGCCATTATCTGGCAAGAATTCTTATCTCTTTTGCTGTCACTTTATAACAGGGTCCTCTTATCAACCTGCATAGAGTCATGTGATGAGTCAAAGCCTATCAAAAGTTTCCATTCTTCTGATTAGAAACCATCATGAAGCTGGATACATGGTTTACAACAGGTCACTAATGTTGGAAAAAGGACAGAGTCCAGGGAAAGACTTGCTTGTAACTTTATGAATTCTGGATTTTTTTTTTCCTTTGCTTTTTCTTAACTTTCACTAAGGGTTACTGTAGTCTGATGTGTCCTTCCCAAGGCCACGAAATTTGACAAGCTGCACTTTTCTTTTGCTCAATGATTTCTGCTTTAAGCCAAAGAACCTATAATTTCACTAAGAATGTCTTCTAATTCAGATACTGGGGATTTACAAGAGTCTTTAAAGCACGGACTTACACCTATTGGTAAGTAGGAGTTTCTCCATTGATCATCTATTTATTCTGCTACTACATACATATAATTTAATCTTGTTGATGGATTTTGCATTTTAAGTCATGGCTTTTCCTTTTATGTTTATTAAAAGCACATAATAAGCCTATGTATATATATCGCACATTTATCTTTCTTGCAGTTCAAAAAAAGCAAATGGATATTTCAACATATGAATATTATTCATTATATCTAGTGTTTACTGGTATCATTCTAATACCCTAACCAGCCAGAAAATATAATTTATACTTTATCAATTTCAACTTTAATAATTTTTAATCAGAAATAATAAGCTAAAATTTGAACAATTTGAAACAGGTTAATCATATTGAGTGATCATTGATCAAACTTTAACAGATAGCTGTCAAGTATTTGTTACTTTTCAACCCACACAAAAGTATGGTGTCTCATTCTCTGCTTATACCGTAAAAAATTTTCATTTTATTTTCCTGGGGGATGAAAGTCATGCCCCCACGTCCAAAAAAAAAAAAAAAAAAACCAAAAAAACTAGACCATCATTAGTAAAGGATTTGAAGTTAAGAGCTACTGTTTTTCGCAACAATTAGTATATTTTGTTTTTACAAACAGAAATAAGTAAATAAAGCTACTTTTCATTTAAAAAAGAGTCACAAACTTGTGAATTTTATAGCAAGACTACATTCAATTAATCCTAAAAGTAAAGGACTAAAGGGAAGTGATTCCCAGTGGTCTGTAATTATTTGTCTGTTGGAAGTCAGGCCCTTCTGCCTTTCCCCAGTTTTTGAAGGACCTGTGCCTTTTCTGGCAGCATTTGCCTAGGCTTTCGGACTGGAATTTCCCTCCGAATTTGCAGGGGCCTGTCATGAGCTCTCTGAGTCTCAGCTCCATTGTAACAAGAAAGAAAATCAAGGCTTGAGTTTTTCCTCTTTTTTTCTTCCTAGTCAGCTGACTCCACAGAATGCAGTGATTGCTTTTTTTATGGGCCAACTACACCCTAAAGTATATCACTTGAGGAAATGTTTACCAAAAATGTTCTATACTTACGAAAAAGAAAACACGGGGAAGGCAAGCAGGGTGTAACACACAATCAATTGTTCTGCAGATAACACAGAAAATACAGGCACAAGAAAGATGAGAGAGAAGCACAAAACCATTCCGCATCTTTTTCGTCGGGCAGAACCGCCGCGGTGCGCAGGCGAGGAGTCCTTCCCGGCAGCTCCGCGCAGCTCCGGTTCCGCGTCCGGGGCCGCAGCTAGAGCGCGCTCGGGCCGGAGACGCGGACTGCGCGCGCACGGGGGACGCGCGCTCGGGGGCTCGCGCCCGCGCGGGCGGTCTTGAGCTCCTGCTGCGCGCAGCCCCGGCTGGCCGCTGCCAAAATAGAGTTGAGCTGGGTCGGGAGACCACACACGCCGATCCCCCGCAGTCTCCCCCAGACCCCATGGGTGAATTAAAGAGGGTAAGGTAGGGGAAAGAGACGCTGTTGCACTTCTCTCTGCAACCCTGGAAGAACTGTTTCCACCCACCGCACGCGCAACTCACATGGCAAGGGACTGAGGCGGGTACACTCTGAGCGTAAACAGAGAACACCTGCAGCTCTGGAATCGGTCCCACTGCAGAGGGCTGGGAACCGGAGGACTGTCGGTCCAGCTCATAAGGGGCTAAACCTCAAGAAAAGTACCGAAGAAGGCTCTCCCCTGGCCTCAGCGACACCACCCCAACATCCTAAACCTGTGCAGGCACTTCCGGGCGCCGGATTCCGGGATAACAAAATTCCAGTCAATTTTCCGGTAAAAGAGACCTCTTTCAGGATCTTGTTCGCAGCCACCCGCCCCTTCCCAACCCAAGCACATCCCCTCCGCCTCCTGGTATTGCAGCCCCGCAGGTGGTTGTGAGGTGTCCGCACCTGCAACATCTTAGTGACCCTGAGGCGGCTGTGGCACCGCGAGACAATCTGTTTACCTCGTAGCCTCCACGAGGGTGCTGACGGTCGTTCCCAGGGTGAATGGCTGGACGGAGCCATCCAAAGGGCTGAGGGAGAGGAAGAGAGGGCAGTGAGGAGCCTTCGGACTGAACTGTTGGATTGAAGGGCCTGACCCGATTCCTGAGGGAGAGATGCCCCTTGAATGGGTCTTTCTGATTGCCCAGGGTAGCCCCACTGGGAAGAACCCACGGGTGCAGCTGTAGAGAGTGTCTGAGGGTCTCGAGGGTAGCTTTCAGATGGCAAATTGCAAGTTGGGCTGTGTTGAGTGGTTCACAAAACCGAGCCCGGTGTATGTAGACATCAGTCAGGGTTTACAATTCTACATTTAATTCAGTTGCGTTGTACTAGGAAATGAGCCTTTTGTTTAAAAAGCTGTCTCCATGGTTTTTAACTAGGGACTACATCTTGTATGCACACCGATGGTTACATGAAAGTTTTGTATAGATGTCTGTGCTTGTATAGAAAAACAGAATTAAGATAAAGTTGTTCCTTCTGCCTACCTGCAAGGTAATCATTCTTTGTAGTGTAAAAGCAGCACACTCAGGTTATAACTAGATTGTTCCCTTAAAGTTAACTAACTCTGGGACACTGGCCAGACTCTTGGTTTCTGGTCTCGGTTTACTTCTTTCTCCCAGGTGGGATGATTCTATTGAATAATATGCAGTACTCACTTTAGAGGCTTTTTATACTTACCTATATCAAGAAAAGAGCCATATCTGTGTGGTAGGAAATATGTTATACATAAAACAAATATTTATTGACCACTCCCACAATGTGCCGAATATTATGCTTTGATTCATATTAAATTTCCATAATTCTTCAAATTAACTGCATTTGCAGAATATTTTATGCCCTCAGTATAATATTGCATATTATCCACAGAAGGTTATGTCTGCATACTTAGGGGTACATGATACACAGTGCAAACACTGTATTGAGTCTGTAATGTGAGTCTTGCTATCTGGTCCCCTGAACACTCTGAGTCTGATTTTATTTCAGTGATAACCTCCAGCAAGCTCTGTGCTCATAAGGATCTCTGAAAGTAGACGTCATCAGTGGAAAGTGTGATAGCCGTTATGTCACCCTAACCTCCAGCAAGCTTTATTTAGAATGCCAGCCACACAAGCCCATGTTCTGATTCTCATCGTTGGGGCTTAGGCTGCCAGTTTCTTCTATGAAGCTAAACCCTAGAGCCTCCCTTCTTTCCATGCCCCAGCCCATCTCCAAAACAGTCCTTCTCAGATTCCTCTTTTCTGGCCTGGATCCACAGGTAGTGACCAGCGTTAAAAGAGTTCTTGGGCCAGGCACAGTGTCTCAAACTGGTAATCCCAACACTTTGGGAGACTGAGGATGGAGGATCACTTGGGCCCAGGAGATCCAGACCAGCCTAGGCAACATAGTGAGACCCAGTCTCTACAAAAAAAAAAAAAAAAAAAAAATTAGCTGTGTGTGGGTGTGGTGGCATGTGCCTGTAGTTCCAGTGACTAGGCCTTGGGGGTTGAGGTAGGAAGATCACTTGAGCCAGGGAGGTTGAGGATGCTGTGATTGTGCCATTGAACTCCAGCCTGGGCAACAAAGTGAGACCCTATCTCAAAAAAAAAAAAAAAAAACAAACAAAAAAAAGGATTTCTTTTTCTTTAACACCTTTTTTTTTTTTTTTTTTTTGAGGCAGAGTTTCACTCTTGTTGCCCAAGCTGGAGTGCAATGGCATGATCTTGGCTCACTGCAGCCTCAGCCTTCTGGGTTCAAGCGATTCTCCTGCTTCAGCCTCCCAGGCAGCCGGGATCACAGGTGCATGCCACCACACCTGGCTACTTTTTTGTATTTTTAATAGAAATGGGTTTTCACCATGTTAGCCAGGCTGGTCCCGAACTCCTGACCTCAGGTGATCCACCCACCTCAGCCTCCCAAAGTACTGGGATTACAGGTGTGAGCCACCGCACCCGGCATCTTTAACACCTCTTCTAACAAACCAAGAGAGATTTATAGAGGAAGGGAGAACAGAGGCTTGTTAATGCTTCTCTCCTTTACTTGACCCCTCCACTAGACACAATGTCTAGGATTATCTTGGATTCAGCCTTGAACATAAGTTGAGCTAGAGAAGGGCACATTGTCAGGCTTCCACCTACAGGCCCAACCCAATCCCCACCCCCAGTGATGCACTAGGCAGGCAAGACAACTTCACTCCACAGCTCTAGTCTACCTTAGGATAGAACTAGTTGAGTTGCACTTCCTCACGCTTCACCTTATTGGAACAGACTTCTCGGAAAAATCCAGTTGGCTTCAAGGAACTTCAGGAGGGCATTGTGCTCTGGGGAGGCCCTGGGGAAGAGTTGAAATATGACCAATATGATCTTGAGAGATCAAGCTTGAGAAAACCACGTGAACTGGAACTGACCAGACAAGTTGATAAAGGTTGCCTCTTTAGTCTTTTGGGAAGCTGTTATGTATGTTTTTGTGTGATTGATAAGTAAGAAAAGATATTTGGAGTTTAACTTTTAAACACCAAATAACCTGAATGCAGATGACCATGAGCACTTATATGAGCAGTTTTATCTGGTGATAATGTAATTGTCCCCAAGGACTTCGTCAAGCCCTGCAAGACAATCAAGTTAGCAAGTACATCCCACTGGAAGGTGATCCTAGAATGGTTAGTGATTCCCTTTTTAGTTTTCTTACAGAATGATGAGTTTGAGTGAAGCTAAGGGGAAAGACAAAGGGGAACTGATATATATATATACATATCCAGCACAATATATTTATTTCCTGGCACTGTCTCATTTAACTATAAAGTTTACTTTGTTAACCCAATTTTACTGATTAAAAAATGGAATCAGAGGTCGAGCAATTTACTCAGCTTGTCAAGAGAATGAACTGTAAATAGAACCCAAGAAATATTCTGAAATACATACTCTTTCTCCAAAGTGGTAACCACTTGTTCTTGTTGATATAAAGGAATTATAATTTAATACAATGTTGGTCTATGCAGACTTTCCTCCAAGAGACATTTCGAGCTTAAGAAACATATTTGTAAGTGGCTTTTTAATCTTCATTTCCATTCCACAGTAGAAACCAGATTTGGATCCTTCTAGAATTCAGAAGGGTGGCATAGGGAGTTGGGTGTGGAGAGCAGAGTGGAAATCACATCTGGGAGGACTGAGGTCTGAGTGACGTGGGATGAAGGCATTTCTGGTCCCCTACTCTGGAGTTTCCTGGAAAGGATCTCTGGAGTTTGGATGAAGTTTACCTTGTGAATTTGTGGTGTATGGTAGAAACTCACAGAGCTACCAACAGATGGTGAGAAGGAACTGAGAGGAAATTCAGAGCATGTACTTGTTATAGAGTCAGTGAATATGAGAAGGGCAGGGAAATCACTCAAACTGAGTGACTGAATTAGATAGCATAAACAAACATACTGTTGTACCATGAGAGGAGGGGATAGGGAAAGACAATTTAGGTGTCAATTAAAAAAAAAAAAGCACTTTTGACAAACCCAGCTGTACCTCTTGCAGTGAAATATGCTAGTCCCACACCTATGCTAGCATTTTTCACGGTAAGTGCTGGATTCCTTGCTCAGGGTTTGGATGCCTGCAGCCTCTGCTTCCCGGCCCCCTGCAAGCTCCACCTGCTCCAGCGGCCTCTACAGGAATGGAAAGAAAATTGGTCGGAATCCACTGCTTGGTCCTGGAATCAACTTCCCAGTTTCCAGACAAGAAACTCTGGAGAAAACAAGTGAATCTCTCTCAAGCCTTGGCACACACTGTACACCATCTCTTAATCGCAAAAGTTATCTCCATGTTGGAAAAGCCCACGCTCTTCTAATTGTGCAACCTCTGTAACTGCCCAGACCATAATACTTTCCCTAGTTCCACGCCCCATGCTTGAGTGTGACGGTACCACTGTTCAGTCTTGCCTTTCCAAGCTCCCATTTTCTTTGCTGACCAAGTGAGACCCAAATTGCTGGACTCCGCACCTCTGCTGTCCCGGCACCCTTTGACCTTAAGAATCAGAAGCTCAGGCAGGGGCTTTTCTGAAGGAAGAAGTTTGGTTGGATCCATCCCTTCGCTGCAAAAGCCGAGGAATTCTGAAGCAATGCAGGACATTACCCTTCCATCAAGAAGTTTCCAGTATCACCGGATACATTTAAATGGCAGCCTAGAATAATCTCGTGCTAAGGATTTTGTTCCTGACCCAGGTTGAAGCGTAGGGGAGAGTGTAGAGGATGCAACTGCAAGTGTTCAGCTAGTTTCACAAGGTGCTTTGTGGCCTGCTAGCGCCGGGATCATCATTCTGTTGGCCCCGAGGCTGGACTCCAGTGACTCCAATTGAGACTCCAATGGATGGAGTCTCAATAGTTTTGAACTGGAGCTGGCTCAAATTTCCATTTCAATTACAGAGAGGAAGAGATAGATTAGACTGGACCACCTACCCGAGATTATTTCCCCTGCTCCGCTCCTTTCTCAAGACCGGATCTCCCTGTTACATTCTTCTAAGGGCACCGACTATACCCTGGCGGGGCGCTCCAGGACCCCTGGGTTGGGACAACGTGCTACAAAGAAAATAAGTGAAAATGTTCTTCAGTGAACTCTTTTTATACAAAGAGCCGTAGATTCCGATATCCAGGCCAAACTCTCCAAAAAACCCTTCTTTCCTCTGGGGCAAGGGTGGGAGGTTGCCCGGGGTGGGGGGTGGGGGGTAGGTTGGATTACCCAGATAATTGCTTCGGCTTTCGTTTTCCTCCGCGATAAAAACCGCGCCACGCCAGATCGAGATACTCTCATGGTGATTGTGAATCAATCGCCATCCTGCTCTAGGGGCTGATGTTGATGTCTTAAGTAGTTATACACACGTGCAGCAGAAAGGCTTTTTTTTTTTTTTTTTTTTTTTTTTTTAACAAGGCACAACTGCTCACCTATTCAGGTTTGCTTTTTTAAAGCTTGAGTCAACACGACGCTCCCAGGTAATTCCTATGGCTGTACTGAAATTTAACCCATCTGTTTCTAATACAAAGCGATCGGGATGAGGGCGGGTGGAGCCTACGGGCGTGGGCGGGTAGCCCAGCCCTCTGAGCCGGGGAATGAAACTGGAGTTCTGGCTAAACTTTTCAGATAAAGGCAAAAGCAGCTTCTGATGGGCTTTTCGGCTGGGAGGGGCTGAAAAATTAGGCAGACCCGAAGCTTCCGTAGGCTGAAAAACTTGCTCCTTTTCCCCCTCGGGCTATCCCGGCCTAGTAATGGAGATCTGAAAAAAAAGTAGACTTCTTCCGGGGTCTAGATATGTGGGACGAAAAAAGTAATTGTCCTGGTTTCTTAAAAAGCACCAAAAAGTGGGAATGGAAGAGAAGACGGGAGAAATTGTTTCGAAGGAGGAAGGTATTGCAAGTTTTATGCAAGTTTGGGTGGGTCATTACCCAGGCGCGCGGGGAAAGGTGTGTCTGCCACACCTTTTGCGAGCCCAGGAAACCTGAACCGCTCCTGAAAATCCTGATATTTTTTCCCGCTGCAGCCCGCACGGGTCAAGCGCGCTGGGGCTGACCAACACTTTCCAGGTCAGGTCAAGCTGATTGCTCCCAGCTCACGCTCCGAAATGCGGAGCTGAACCACGGGAAGGAGGAGGTGGGGAGGAAGGCAGGCAGTTGCATCCTCGCGAGTAGGGAGTGCGAGGCCTCCTCAGCTCCAGCTAGCTGGGTGAATGGGGCGCGCACGGCCCCGTAACGCCGAGCGTGGATAAAATATGCTAGGACTGCGCTTCTCGGGCTCATCAAGGCTGCGGGAGCCTCCCCGAGCCATCATCCTTCGTAATTGCAACCGTCAATCAACACTTTAAGACAAAGTCAGAACCGGGAAGGGCGAGCCCTGGAGACCTGTCTCGTCGGAAGGAAGGAGGTGGAGGGGAGGTGGGGGAAAAGGAGAGAAGTTTGCCAGAAGTTGGCAGAGGGAGTGCAAAGAAATTGAGAACGCGCAAGGTAGTTGAGCAGAGCTGTCCCCCGGTCCCACCACAGACTCCCAGGCCTCCCGGGTTCTAGTCTCTGGTCTCCGCCACCAGTTACAATTCCTGCATCGGTAAGTACGGGGTGGGTTCCTAAGTATGCTTCCACTAAGAGGTGCAGTGGCAGTTGCTAAGATGTCCCCGGCGGAGGATAACATGCATCTGTCCACCCGCGGTAGGTGTATTTATGGGTCAGTCCAGACCACCGCTGGCGCCGGCGTTTAGACCACACAGACCCCTTTCCACCTACTTACATTTCAACTGCTTTCCCTTCCCGCAGCCACTTGGCTGTCTTCATATTGCGGCCTCGGGAACCCAGAACCATTCCTAAATAACCCATCTTAGACACCACGAACGCGGGTTCCTCCTCCCACAACTTCCTTTCGGAGAGGGCTTTCTGGGGGACGCCCAGACCCATCCAAGGTCACTGAGCTAGCGGGTCCCCAGCTTCAACAGGGGTCCCTTGCCCAGCAGAATTGAAGGGTCAAAGGACCAGAGGGAGGAGGGAGTTCTGAGGGAGAAGAAAGGGTGCACTTGGAGGGCAGTAATGAGCTTGACGCTGGAAGCCTGGTGCTGCCGCCCCTGCCTCTGCATCTGCCTCTTGGATGGAGACCCAGCTGCTTCCTTAAATCCCTTGCGGAGCGACCTGAGGAAGGTTTGTGTGCCCTCGGGTCTCTGGCAAGAATCAATTCCAGTGGAAGATTCATTGCCTCGTCCACTGCTGGCGGGGATCTTGACATCCTTCCAGGGGATCTGAAATAGGGCTGCCCCCGGGGAGCGTTTCCCGTCGTCGAGGTAAAGGCCTGGAGCGCCGAGGGCTCAGGCTTCTGAGCTAGGAGTTCCCTTGGTTCTTAGGAAAGGCCGTTTTCTCTCGCTCGACACTTTCTGCTCTTTCAGTCCCCCTCCATTTCGCTGCTACGCTTACGTTTTGGCCTGGACTAGACTTTCGAAGCAAAGGAAAGGGCTTCCTTCCGTGATACAAGCTCCTCCGTTAATTTTTTTAAAGCATGGATTTTTAAAACCCAGTCCCCAGCCACTATTGCCTCCCGCACCCCTCCCATTTTGTGAGGATTTTTCTTTCCTGGAAAGTCTATCTGTGGAGAGATAAATGAGTGCCAGCTGGCCTTTTGCCACCACCAGCCTCCATCTTTCGGGGATGTGGTGGGAGGGTAGACTGGCATGGACCAAGAAGTCGCTAGTGTGGCCTAAGCAAGTCCCTTCTGGCCCTGGCAGCTGGAGTTATGAGCATGGTCACAAAGCTTGCCTCACTAGGTCAGACTCAGCCTCAGTTTCAGCCTCAAGTCAAGGCAGGGTTTCTTAATACACTGCAATTTCAAGGTCCTGTCAGACCCTCTTTCAACTTCTTTCAAGTCTCCTAACTTCCCCCTGCTTCACCAAGCAGAGGTGAAATCACCACCACACACGGGGGGTTGGAGGTTTCCTCTTAGGACCAAGGGTTTGGAGTCCTGCATCCTTGCCAGGCTAGGATCTGGGAAAGGTGCTGTATCATTAAGTGCCCCCATAAATTCTTCGAATTGCTGTGGGAGGAGGTTCTTCTTAATTAAGGCTTTGAAATAAACTGATTTTCAAAGTTCATGAGCAAAGCAGGGCAACCACTGCAGTGAGCCCTGAAACTGACTCCCTTTCTTTATTTTCTTAGTTCTCAGTGATACTTAAAACAACTAGGAATACTAAAATGTAGTGACAGTGATACTTGATACTATCACAAAAATTGGAGCTTTTGGCAACTTCAGCCCACTTCTCCATAAAAACTAATGGACAGGCCTTCATAAGTTTAAATGTTTCCATGAAACCTGAAGTTGCTACTAAAGCTGAAGTCTAAATAACTTTGATCCTGAATATATATTGAAGAGCAAAATGATAAATCAATTAAGAGTCAGTAGTACCTGAATTGCCAGGTGTGGGTGGGTGATGAACAACCCATTTTATATACATTATGCACTGCAAAGATTGGAATAATTTCCAATTCACCAAATACCGGATTGGGCAGTTTCAATGTGTAATCTCTATACCATTCAAATAGAATAAACTTAGATCTTTTGAGATTCAAATTCACCCCCTTGTGGGTGGACTCTGATAATTACTTCGTTGCACAGCAGACCCTAAATATGAGGCATTTCGCATGCAGTCAGGAGGCTGGAAAGAATGTTTTTCATCTTGTTGGGAGGAGATCTGAAAACTTTGAAGATGCGGCTGGGCTGGTGGTCGAAGAGCTTGCATAACAGATGGTTCTTTAAAACATTTTTTAAATGCTGGGCCTCGGCCTCAAGTGGATGGTCCCATCAGACAACAGAATGAAAAAGTACAGCCTGTACTGATCCTTGTATTCTGTGTGGAAACACAGGTCACTAAAACTGGAAAGTCTGTCGCTTAGATGATCTTGGGCTCCAGTCGAGGGTCTTTTAAAAGTGAAAGAAGGGACTAGGGAGCAGACTGGGGAAATAGGAGTCACTGCCCCTTCCTCTAATTCTATGAGTGAGCTCTTGGCTTGTGGCCCGCCTCTCACTGAGCGGACCTTCGGCCCCTTCAGGGCGCCGGGGCCCACGTGTCGCCTCTTCAGGATCTCAGTGCCCTGGGGAGTTGAAGCTGGAGGACCCTTGACCGCAGACCAACTCTGCATGTAAGAACGGTCAGCTAAATTTTCTCCTTTCAATGGTTTAAATGGGTGTTCAACTCCCCTTCATCTCCTCATCCGACACACTAGCCAGGGCACACGCCCACACGCGCCCCCATCCCTTCTTCTTGCTTCCCCTCAGATCGAGGAAATTGCCGCTCTGGCTGCTTCTCCTTCGCCGCCACGCTCAGACAGAGGTCGCTTCTGACTAGCTGTAAGACCCGGCTGCATTTACATCCCCCCGCCCCGGGCCAGGGTGGGGTGGGAGGGGGTGAGGCGGGGTGAAGAGGTTGGGGCAGGCCGGGGGACTGGAGCCTGAGCCTCATCCTTATTGGCTGGCGGCTAGTGTCCGACCTGAGTCCGGAACCCGCGTCCGCATTCACTGTCTTCACCCCTCAACCCAGCCTTCCCCCCACCCCTGGACCTACTTACCTCCTTCTCCCCCTCGTCTTCCCCCCTGTCCTTCCCAGCACCGTCACCCTCGGGGCTGGGAAGGGCCGTTCTCGGACCCGCGCGGGGAGTGGAACAGGCAGGAGAGGGAGGTTGGAACTTCACAACTCCACACTTGCGATAGTGAGCGAGAGGGAGGCAGAGATAGGGAGAAGGGGCGGAGAGGAGGGGAGAGAGAAGGGAGGCGAGAGAAAGAGGAGAGAGACCCCTGCCGATCCTGAGCCAGAGGGCGGTGGAGGGAGGGGAAGGAGTCGCCCGAGCCGTCCGGGAGCAGTGGCAGCGGCACAGCCGGGGCGGCAATAGCAGCCCCGCGGTCGCCTCCGCTGCGCGCCGGGAGCTCGGCGGTTCACGGCTCCGCGCCCCGGGCAGCTGCGTCCTCGCCACCGCCGCCGCCTGCGCCCTTGCGGAGCCGAACCAGAGGGCCGGGACGCTGTCTTCCTCGCCTCCTTTCTTAACCCTGACCTCCTCCTCGCAGCTCGGGGGCGGCTCCGGAGCTGCGAGACCGGACAGGGCTCAGAGGTCCTGCCCGGCAGCCCCGAGGAGGCGGAGGCACGCTCCGGCGAGGCGATAGGGTTGGGTGAGCGGGCACCCCGGTCGCCCCTTCCTTCTTTTCGCCGGAGTTGAATCTGTGCTGCCCGTGTCCAGGTGCTGGGCTTCCGGACCGACACGGATCCCCCATCCCCGCCCGCGGTCGCCTTGTCATGCTGCCCAAAGTGGAGACGGAAGCCCTGGGACTGGCTCGATCGCATGGGGAACAGGGCCAGATGCCGGAAAACATGCAAGGTAAGGAGGCGCCGCGCGGCGCTCCGGCTCCCGCTGCTTCCCCACCCCCGGGCTCGCCCTGCAGGCTTCAGCCTCCCGCCCCGCGCGGGCGCAGGAGTAGCCCCGCTGGACGCTCGCAGCCGCGGGAGTCAAGCCCCCTCCCCAGGTGCAGGCATAAAAGTTTATGGCTCTTGAACAATGCGGGGCAGAGGTTTTTCCAAGCAGCGTCTAATTGGCCGCTTCTAATTAAGGAAAGAGAGGCTTCCAGCTCTATGGCAACCCAAGCAGGGCAGCTTCAGGCTAAAGGTACTTTAGAATAATAAGATCATTCTAAGAAATGGAATGTCTCACTGGACACCCGAACAGGTTCTCCGTCATTGGAATTGGTGTGTACTGTACTTCAACCAGTACTCTTGTGTGGAGGGAGGCGACCCAGTCTAGGAAAGTCAACTACAGAAAGAGGTGACCTCCGAAAGGATTGTCTTAGCGCTATTAGAATGCATGTGACCACACCAAAAGCCCAGGCGGACACCCGCAGCCAGCTCGGATTTGGACAATTCAAAACTGCTGGCAGAACTGAAGGGAACAAGTTACCCCAATCCCATCCCCTGTACGCGTAGTGCTGAGTGAGTTGGGGGTGGGGGGGCGGCGGTTCGTTTATTGCCCCCTTTTAAAATCTGAGATCTGAAAATATGGAAGTCCCATTCGTTTTCCCAGCTCTTGATTGCCAACAAAAAAACAAATCCCGCTGGTTATATTTTCTCCTCATTCCGAAATAGCAACTCTAGATCTGGCTTGTATTAAGCCCTTCAGAAGTTTATCTCATTTGCTCTGGGCCGGGGAGGGAACAATGCTAGGAAAAGTCACCGGTGCTCTTCCATCCTCGCCCCTTCCAGGGTGCAGGATGTGCGGGCCGGCCGGCCTGTGATCCCGGAACGCTTCCTGCCATCCCCTTGCGCGAACTTGAAAGGGCTGGGAGGTGTTGAGAGCAGAGTTCAGGGCTGGTGCACTCTGCGGTGCTGAGTGGGCGGCGCGCCCGGGCGCTCAGGCCCGGGGACCTGTAGTCGCCCTACCGCGGAGGGTAAAATACGTAGCTGGAGGGCGTGCGCCGTGCGGGTTGTGATCCGTTACCCCATCGGTCATCCTGGGGTCTCTCCAAGCCTCCGGGTAGGGCTGTGAGAGTTCCCTAGAGCTGAAGCCCCAGAGGCTGACCTGTGGGTCTGTCTGCTATGGGAACCCGGCTGGTCCAAAGAAGCCTTTCTTCCGGGCACCTGGAATTCCAGTTTAGTGTGGGGCATCGGGGAAGTGGCGCTGGGGGGCTGGGTTGGGGGACCTCAGCCGGCAGCTCCGGAGAGGGCCTACCCCTGGGGTCGCCGGGTGAGGCCGGCACGATTCTTGGCTCCAAAAGGAAAGTTTCTGCTTCTCGTTCTGGCGCGAGAAGCCAAAGGCTTATTTTGAAAGCGGAGAGAGAAATGTCATTGGTAACGTTTTCTTTGGAAAGTTCGAGAGGGGTCTTCTGGACACACTAGTGCCCCCAAACCAGAGAAGTAGTTTTTCTTTGGTGCCTGGGCTCAGAAGTCGCCACTCGCTCAGCCCATGGTTCGAAATCAGCATGGGAAGCGCCGGGGCAAGGCTTTGTCGGAGACTAGAGGCCTGCCTGTCCGGAGGAGCCCCTGGGGATGGGGACCCCATTCTCCTGCTTGCTCTGGTTCCCACCTGGGACGCCTCTGTAGGAGTCCAGAAAGACGATCCACTACATGGTCCCGGGACAGAGCAGCGCGCCCAACTTTGAGGGAACTTTGTGCGCCTCTCTGAGGCCCTAGCTTTCCAAGGCACCGCCGTCCGTTCTTCTTTCTCTAGACCGAAACTGGGGAAGAGTGTGGGCGCTTCTTTGCCCCGATGGGTTCGCCTCCCCAAACGCCTACTTCGGCTGCGCCAGAGCATCTGGGAAACTCTGAAAGGTGCCCAGGCCTCACACAGCAGCGTCTCCCTACTCAGCCTCTGTCTTTGGGTTTTTTTAAGAGGGTCTCTACCTCATGCCTCGGTCTTTCTTCGATGTCGGGTCCCCGAGGTAGGCACGGAGTCCCTCTGAAAGCAGTTGCCTATCTGTGCCCCTTTGGTGTAAAGTTAGAGTTTACTTTGTTGGGGGAAGGGGAGGTAGAAAAGATCACAGTTGGGAAAGTGCGCTTTTCGCCTTGTTCCTAAAACATGCCTCAAGACTGTCATCGAGATTGTTAGGAGAGCTATCAACGTCTAGGGGCTATAAAGGAATTTCTGAACCCTCGGCCCTTCCCAAACCCCCAGGTTCCTAAAACCCTAGCGGGGGTCTCTTGGGGCTGGGATTCAGGCTGGCACCGCTGGGAGGACCCGCGCCTAGCATCCCTTTATTAATATTTGACGAAGGCAGGCTCCTGCCTCCTCTGGAGCCTCTTTTCTCGGAATGTTCCCAAACTCTGGCTAACTCACTCCCCTGTAAGCGCCAGCCTAGGGCTCTGTGGCCCGGGAAGAGACGCGTCAACTCCGCGGGTCTGCGCGCAGTCCTCAACTGCAAAGTGCTGCAAGTAACCCCCCTGACGGCCCTTTCCGACTGAAGAGCTCAGGAACCAAAGAGAAAAAAAATAACTTTATTTTCAAAAGAACAAGTCAGAACTGCGGCGATACTGTGGCCGAGGACTTTGGCGATGGGGTGGGGGCTATTTCTCTTTCCTTTTTGGTAAACAAATCAGAGGAAACTTCTGCCCGGCCGTGGGTTTCCCATCCCCCACCTGCCCCACCCCCTGCGAACGCCACTGATTAACTTAAAACAAACTCGACTCCGTGTTTGTGCGCCGTTGGGTAGCAGGAGGTAGAGCCTAGGCGAGAGCCTGGTGCGCCCACGGGTTTCGCCGAAGAGTGCCCGGGGAAGTGCGGGCAGGGTCCCGGCTGCGCAGACCTGAGGGTGCCCGCCCACCGGCGCCCCGCGCTCGCATACTTGACCTGTGTGGATGTGGAGTCTCCGGGAAATACCGGATCAGGCACTTCCTGGGGTCTCCTGGTCACTGCCCTTCCTGTGCATAGTTTGTCATCTTTTTAGCTGCGAAGACGCCTTCGTGGGTCTGCGTCCGGAGCAAGGCGGTTACCCGATCCCGGCAGTGAGCCGCGCCGCGCGTCGTGGCGGCCTGATTTCTGTTTAACTTTAACAGGGCGATCTCGAGGTGTTTATATTTTGCTATGATGATCGGAAACATGTGAGGTTCATTACAGGGCTTCAATACTTTGAAACCAAAACCCTCCTTTGTGTCTTTTACTCTTGTATTTTTCCCCGTACGGGCGTCCTCTATTTTCTTTTTCCTTCTTCTTATTTTCACAGATTTTCAAACGTGAGGAGATGAAAGTAGCCAGAATAGAAAAGTACTGTCAATATGGAACTGAATGTTTCGATTATCTAACAGATCTGAACGTTGGGAGCCTCAGGCTGTTTAGTTAAAGTGGGCTGCTGCTGAGAAGCGGGTTTCTGGGGCTTCAGTTTCTCTGTCGGACAGAGTTTGCAAATTGGTGCTGCTGTCCCTGTAAGCAAGGTGCACTTGCAGCAAACCACTTCAAGAGGGAGGGAATTAAAGCCTGCGCTTGTTTCTCTACCTTAGGCGAAGGTGACATTTTGGAACTTAACTTCATAGGGATTTAAAAGAAATTCTAAACTGTTACCTTATGCAATTCATGTCTCTATTTGTTGCTTTGTGGAGTTATGAGACTTGTGTTTAAAAGTGGTCAGTTTAAAATGTTAACAAAAGAAGTTGGAATTGTTTGTGGCACATGGAATTATATGAGGTCCATGCTTATTGATGGCAAAAGATGTTTTACTTGTAAAAATAGTTCAGTAAGACCTTGCTAAAAATTTTTTATTTTATATTTTACCATGTGATATTTGCCCAGCAATCACCAAAATGCTTTTTGTTGCAGGATTAACACCTACATGTAAATTAACTGAATATGTGTATACATTTCTCTTTTTGTTTCAGTGTCTCAATTTAAAATGGTGAATTACTCCTATGATGAAGATCTGGAAGAGCTTTGTCCCGTGTGTGGAGATAAAGTGTCTGGGTACCATTATGGGCTCCTCACCTGTGAAAGCTGCAAGGTTTGCTCACACATTGCTACCTGAAAAATATAATGTCCAAAACCAAAGTAAACCAGTGGATTACTTCTTTTAAGCTAAATTTAGGCTCCCTTTTTAAAGACTCAACTAAAAATGACAAAGAGGGAGAAAGAGAGAGTCTTAGGGAGATGATTCTTAGAAGTGTGTGTCTGATTTAGTTCAAAAGGCAAAGAAATTTATGCTGTTTAGAAAACTTTGCCAGTCTCATGGTTCTAAAATACTTTATTGTAGTAAAGTGATATAGCTGTAGAAAGACTTCCATTTCTAACAGTCCTAAATATTGATTTTGCTTGACTTATATATATTTAAAGCATCGTTGTTCTTGAAAGGGAATATGACAAAGTATTTCCCAAATACATTTTAACTTCAGAGTATTTCTGTGCTATAAGTCTAAACATTTTTTATCTGCAGACATAAAAGCCTAAATTCTCAACTGTGTGATTTCATCTTGATTTATTCCAAAATAATTTTAAGGATTTTTTGAAATTTATATCATAAAGACCAAGAAATCAGATTTTAGTTTTTAATATAATAATTTTTATAAATATATCATATGACCTATTTAAATGCATGGGTTTTAATATGTAAAATATGCTATATTGTTATCAAAAATATAAATTATACTTTAAGAATTTATCTCAGGACTTTTTAATATATTCCCAGTAAATTCAATATTCACTATTTTTCAAAGTTTTTTTTGTTTGTTTGTTTCTGTTTTTAAGTGGAAAACTCAGTACAATTACTTAAACCACCACCAGGAAAATCCCTCCATTCTCTATAACAAAGTAAGAATGTTTCTCTTTGTGGCAAGAGGGTTAAATATGAATACTATCCTGGTAAATCTCTTATTATATTATAAAGCTACACATTTTATTTTTGATTAATTCTTTTATATAAAATATAAGGAAAGCTCATACCCTGTGTGCTACAATTCAGCTATCTGTGATACATGCTTTTTCCTTCCATTAGTTTTGCCTTTTTAAAAGCAGTTCCCATACTTGAATGTATTCCAGTGGAATTATGAGCATTTTCCCATTTTACTCTTTAAATCATTTTGCTTTTAACTATCCAGTGTTGACATTTGTTAAAAAAAAAAATTCTGAGGTGTTTTGCTATTCAGTTTTTTCCACTGGCATTTTGCAATGGTTTATCACTGAAATTATATCAGACTACTTAAAAACAATGCCAGGACTTCATAAGTACCTCTATCTGGAACATGTGGGATAATAGGAAAATAGATTTAAAAAAATAATTGATCAATATAGAGTGTATCTTTTCTAACTATTGGGATGAAATGGTGTGTAGCCAAATCTCCTCAGGTTTTGACGTAATTCTTCAAGAATAAAACTGATGCCAGAAAAATCTCCACCATGGCCTGGCACAGTTTGGGAAGGTTGATGTTGCTGAAATGTAAAATAAACCACAGAACCACATAAGGGCTCAAATAGTGCAATGAAAGGATTTACTAGTGATTTTCTTAAAATGAAACAATGGAAAAGACGGGTGTTAGATTTATAATACGTCTCACTATTTTCTCTGTCTTATAGGGATTTTTTAAGCGAACAGTCCAAAATAATAAAAGGTACACATGTATAGAAAACCAGAACTGCCAAATTGACAAAACACAGAGAAAGCGTTGTCCTTACTGTCGTTTTCAAAAATGTCTAAGTGTTGGAATGAAGCTAGAAGGTAAGATTCTTCTAAAGACTACTGCCTATTAAAACTCTCCAAGGACATGGACTGTAAAACAACATTGTACTTATCGCATGGTAACATTATTTTCCCAGCATTTTAACACTACTGACAATACTGTAAGATCTTTCTATGTTTCATCTGCAGAATAGTCTGAGTCTCATTTAATCATGGTGAAATCTACTAGGAAAAAAATTTAAAATATTAGTTGTCTTTCCCCCACCCAACCCCTTTTTTTTTAGTCTGGGGAGCAGATGCATTTGACACAAAAAAGGGAAAAAGATCAGGTTATGAAAATAAGACTAAAGCAATCCAACTGAAAACAAGAATAATTTGTAAAACTATTAAAAGTAAAATATCCTTTGAGTTTTTAAATCAAGATACCCTAGGACAAGTTTGATTTCAATTCTTTTTAAAATAGGTGTGCTTGTCATAAGTGTTAACTACTAATTTCATGATTCTTAAGCAAGAGTTAAAGCCTTTAATGGTGAAAAGGAGTTTCTCATGTAGGATATTATTTTTGATAGTGTAGAAATGTATTTTTTTAAAACATAATGACTGAGGCTGCAAAATAAAAAATTGAGAATCAGGAAACTTGAAAAATAATGAACTATTAAATCATTAGCAAAGGTCTGACAAGAACAAGAAAGTAGCTCCTGAAAAGCCACACTTGAACTTTGTTGAAAGAGCAGACCCTATACTACAATGTACAGATTGGCAGGCGGTAAAGTTAATATGTGACTGCTGTAAATAATTTGTAGTTCATGGACTACTATGGTATGTTGCTGCTTTCTAGCCTCTGACCTACTGGCTTTCCATGGATTAAATATACTGCAAATAAAGCAATAACAGGGATACATATCACCGATGGTGCTAGATACAAGAGTGCATTTTATTTGATCAATGAGGCACAGGCTATTTTTATTTGGAACTTTTCTGTTATATGGAACTCATACTTGATAGAAATACTAAAAAAAAAAAAAAAATCATATAAATCTGCTGAATAGCTAACACGCTTCTTCCGAATAGAGGTAGCCACTTTGGTTATTATGAGGACTGTTAATGTCAGTATCATTTTTAAGAGATCATGAAAGGAAATAATTGATGCTTATTAATTTTCTTATTACCAATCACTATTATTTCCCAAATAGCAAAATATTGTGGTAGATGCTTACTACAGTAAGAGACTCAGAAGATAAGTAAATGTTGTGATTTTGCATGATGCCATTTAATTCCTTTTCAACAAAAATAATAAGGCTGCATTTCTTTACCTTAAATAATTAAACTTTCTTTCTTTTTTTTAAATTAAGCTTTCACAATTGTAAATCACTTGTGGTACATGCTCATGCTTCCTTAGGAGTGATATGAAACAACTGAATATTCAATAAATTATCATCCAGATGAAAAACTCTTTATAATCTTGTGCAATATTCTGTATACCTAGAATTTACAATAAATTTTTAATGTGATACTAATCCTAAGATAAAAAGCTCAAAAACTTAACCTCCAGCAAGTTGAATATGTCACAAGCTATCAGAGGTTCCTAGTTTCTAAT
This sequence comes from Pongo pygmaeus, assembly GCF_028885625.2. Lineage (NCBI taxonomy): Eukaryota > Metazoa > Chordata > Mammalia > Primates > Hominidae > Pongo > Pongo pygmaeus. The sequence continues at coordinate 49,474,977 of NC_072373.2, read as the reverse complement.
TGCCATTGGCCACTATGGACTTAGAGGGAACTGCTAACTAACTTATTAGTCATGGACGCAGACTCCACACACCACTGTGGCAGAAGACTCTCTTGACAGCTTCTGAAATGAATTTGTTTTAATTATGCCCATTTCTACTTAAATTAAAAGCAGTAATTGGTGGTCATCTGATGTGGGCTCATCAAGTCCAGGTGAAAATGATTTTCCAAGAAGAACATGTCCCCACCCCTTTTGTAATTGCAACAAGGTAGCCAAAATGGCTTTCAGGGACGAAGGTATCTTGTGGGAAAGTATTCACAATTTAATCCAAAATTGGGTAACTCAGTTCCACACCCCCGCAAAAGAAAACCCCAAAGCAGTTTGGGTTTCTATAAGGAACTGGCATAATAAAAGCATATACTCTTAGTAGAACGACTGATACTCTTTCTTAGCAATGTGAAATATTTTCTTTTCTTTTTTCTTTTTTTTTTTTTTTTTTGAAACAGGAGTTTCGCTCTTGTTGCCCAGGCTGGAGTGCAGTGGTGCGATCTTGGCTCACTGCAACCTCCACTTCCCGGGTTCAAGCGATTCTCCAGTCTCAGCCTCCTGAATAGCTGGGATTACAGGCACCCACCACCACGCCTGGCTAATTTTTTGTATCTTTAGTAGAGACGGGGTTTCATCATGTTGGCCAGGCTGGTCTCGAACTCCTGACCTCAGGTGATCCACCCGCCTTGGCCTCCCAAAGTGCAGGGATTACAGGTGTGAGCCACTGCACCACGCCTATGTGAAATATTTCTATGTCTAACAAAAATTATGAACTCTCCTCCGTCCACAAAAGGGTTAATATGTCCCTATTTGGCCAAAATATTTTTTTGATGACAACACACACTTGGAGGAAGGAATTCATAAATAAAGAGGACATGGTTTTTTGGAAAATCTTTGTGGGCTATTGTAACGAAAACAACCACACACATACCACTTCTTGTCAATTTACATTTCTAAATATCTGAAGAATGCTGATAATTTGCACCTTATTTATACCTTTCCTTCCTTCCCCCCACCCCACCCCCAACAGCTGTAAGGGCCGACCGAATGCGTGGAGGAAGGAATAAGTTTGGGCCAATGTACAAGAGAGACAGGGCCCTGAAGCAACAGAAAAAAGCCCTCATCCGAGCCAATGGACTTAAGCTAGAAGCCATGTCTCAGGTGATCCAAGCTATGCCCTCTGACCTGACCATTTCCTCTGCAATTCAAAACATCCACTCTGCCTCCAAAGGCCTACCTCTGAACCATGCTGCCTTGCCTCCTACAGACTACGACAGAAGTCCCTTTGTAACATCCCCCATTAGCATGACAATGCCCCCTCACGGCAGCCTGCAAGGTTACCAAACATATGGCCACTTTCCTAGCCGGGCCATCAAGTCTGAGTACCCAGACCCCTATACCAGCTCACCCGAGTCCATAATGGGCTATTCGTATATGGATAGTTACCAGACGAGCTCTCCAGCAAGCATCCCACATCTGATACTGGAACTTTTGAAGTGTGAGCCAGATGAGCCTCAAGTCCAGGCTAAAATCATGGCCTATTTGCAGCAAGAGCAGGCTAACCGAAGCAAGCACGAAAAGCTGAGCACCTTTGGGCTTATGTGCAAAATGGCAGATCAAACTCTCTTCTCCATTGTCGAGTGGGCCAGGAGTAGTATCTTCTTCAGAGAACTTAAGGTATGCCACCAGCTATTACAACTTACAGTACCCCTTTTAAGAGAGACCTAACTGTGTTCCTAATTAATACATTCTTGGTGCTGAAAGTACATGTTCCTTAATTTTCTACTTTGTATGATTTACAGAGCAGATGTAATTTTATTACCTTGACTTCAGGACTATGGCAGCTTAACTGTATGGGGCTTTGATTTTGTGTAGCTCTTAATTTGGGGGGGATGGCATTTAACATAAAGTATGGGAAACTCGGGCTTTTTTTTTTCCTAAATAGTAGAATATCTGTATTCCTTTTAATTCAGATGGTTTGTGGCTTAAAACATTTCAAGTCAATGTGAAATAGCGCCTAGTAAACTATTTTTCTTGAAAATTACCAAGTAAAGAGCTATATTATAATGGTGTCATCTTGAAGGTTTCTTTTGAAGGAAAAAATGCCAACATTTAGTAGTGTTTAGACTCTAAGGAATGAAAATGATACCACTGGTTAGTAGTATCAAGTAGGTATTTACTACTGTTTGCCTTGACATTAGGTTGGTAAAGCCTTTGTTTTCGGAGCAGATTCCAATAGGATGTTTACTATCATTGGATGGGGAATGGGCAAATGGTGAGTGCTAGTTTACTTGGTTTGGGTTGTAGTTCTCATAATCTATGTCTTGTTGATTTTAGTGGACTGGTACATTGTAAACATAGTACTTGTTTGTATAGGAATCTATGTTTAAATTCATAATTATTTTATTTCCTGAAACTTAAGTCTGAATTAATGTGGGAAAGTTATTTAGAAGTTTGGAATCTAAGAGGGGCTACCAAAACACATTTGGTAGTCAGTGGTTTCATTCCTATTTTAAAAGTGAGTCTTGAATTTGATTTCCAAGTATATTTTGTCACAAAATCAATTTCTTCCTTTTGCTGTCACGGGGAGAGATGTGGCTGCTAAATATCTGTGACTTGTGATTACCTAGGACAGGAGACTGATTGTAAAATTTCTGAGAGAAGGAAAATGCAAAGCCGACTTTTAATTTTAAGAGTTACTGTTAAAAATCGTCTGTGTAAGTAGATGGTCTGGGGAATGTGGAAGCCACATGCAAATGAAAAATAATGCTTTCATAGCAGTCTACATTAAGCATTGTTCTTTGTACATGGAAGCATAAAAGTTACCTGAACAGACCTAAATAAGTTGATAAAATTCCATCAGCACGCTGTTAAGACTGTGGACACATCTAGCTCTTTATTTCCATGTCCTTTATTGCTACACTTAAAAATGGCTGAAGGATATCTCAAGCTGCAAAGGGCAAGCAGAATGCACTGCGTTAGCACAATTAGGCCAGATATTTTCCGAGTATGTGTTAGGGTCTGTAACCACTCTATGATAATCAGAACATTTTTCATGAAAAAACAAACCATGCAAACACTTTCCTGATAGTCTTACATTCAAAACTGTGTCCTTAATAGAACAGGTAAAGTATTTGAAAATGAAAATTAAAATGATAATTTTAGATACCGTCGAAAGGTTAAGTAACGTAAAAATGAGGAAAACACAGACTTTTTACAATCAAATGAACTTGATCTGAACTCTATCTTCACCGCTTAATAATTATGTCTTCATAGGCAGGTTGTTAGACTCTCTGAGCCTTGGTTTTTCTCATGTGTAACTTGCATATGTGGTGTTTGTGGAGGAGTATTGGGAGCACAGATGTAACTATTTATATTGAGGAGGTTTTCAAAGGAAAATGAGAATATGCAGATAAAGCACCCAGTACTGGGAGTCTGGCATATACTACGTACTCAATAAAGTATGGTGCTGTTTCAAATTGTTATTATTGGGGCCAGGTGCAGTGGCTCATGCCTGTAATCCCAGCACTTTGGGAGGCCAAGGCGGGCGGATCACCTGAGGTCAGGAGTACGAGACCAGCCTGACCAATATGGAGAAACCCTGTCTCTACTAAAAATACAAAAAAATTAGCTGGGTGTGGTGGCACATGCCTGTAATCCCAGCTACTAGGGAGGCTGAGACAGGAGAATTGCTTGAACCTGGGAGGCGGAGGTTGCGATGAGCCGAGATCTTGCCATTGCACTCCAGCCTGGGTGACAAGAGCGAAACTCCATCTCAAAAATAAATAAGTAAATTAAATAAATGATATTATCACTGTTGTTTTATGAAAAATGTGCAGAATCTACATAATTTTTATATTTAGGATCAAAAACATGCAATTATAGTCTCTTACTTTAACATTGGCAAAAACTATTACATGTGTTATAGAGTAGTATGATTGTATTATAATTAACAGTTATTAATCAGTACTAATTAAGGACCTAAAATTGGCCAAGTGGTAAGTTGTGTATAAGGTAAATACAATGTTGAATAAAACAACATGTTTCCTCTCAGAGTTTATAATAAGACAGTTTCATAAATAATTATTTTAAAAAATAAAGACAGCCGCAGAGAATAAAAATATATTTTACGAATCAACAAGGAAAGAAATAATGCATATTATTTTCGTGTAAAAAAGGAAACATTATGAAGTAAATACAGCTAGCGGCTGTAAGGAATTAAGAGGGCTGGGAAAATTTGCTTTTTCCACTATTCCTCTCTTTTCCCTCCTCTGCGGATAAATTTTACAGTGAGCTTCTTTATATAGCATGAGGTTAAATATTTGGCTAAAACATAAATATCTTTGAGAATGGGGCATATAAAAGCATTTTTTCAATCAATTATGGTGTTGTTTAATGCATTTACCAGTCTTTCATAGAATACGAAAAAAGGAAAAGGGAAAAAAGTACAAACACGAGGGTCATCTACAAGAGGTGGGAGATGTTCCCAGAAGAGAAAGATAATTTTGACCCACTTCACAGTTTGTCTTGGGCTTACATTGACCAGGAGTGATTCAAGTATTTTTCAGTGAACAAAGAGTAGAATTCAGAAAAACTGAAGGATAATTTCTGTAGAGAGTTGGGAGGTGACTATTGACATTTGGAAGAATTCCTTTTCCTTTCGTTTATAAATTTACTTTGTCAGAAAGCAAACCAACTCATTTGAAGCCAGGATTGAGACATCTCTAGGGCTGTGGCTTTCAATATTTTTAATCATGACCCGCAGTAGGAAATGTATTTTACGGCGAGACATAGTGTACCAAACACATCACATGGACGCACACACACAGATGCACAAACACACAAACAAATACACACAACTAAACCAAAGTTTCACCAGATAGTACATAACCTACAAGCCATGCACTGTGATATTTTCTATCTATTCTACTTTAGTCTAATTTATTTTGTTTTTAAAAAAATTCTGGTCATGACTCACTAAATTGATTTCACGGCCCATTAATGAGGCATGACCTGCAATTCAGGAAACCTTACTGCTCTAGAGGAGGTTTTATTGGCCATCCATTGGCATTGCCTACCTGCTACGATTAAGGATAATAACTCCGGAAAAATGTGTCTTCCTCCTGGCATGGCCTATAAGACATCCTTGAAACCTATAGCCTGAGTCCCCACCCTATCTTTCTGTAAAGGTTGGAATTTTAAAATATTATTTGGGAAGATAAATGCTCTTTTTTATTCAATTTGATTTTAATTATTTTTGTAGAGACAGGCTCACTCTGCTGCCCAGGCTAGTCTCAAACTCCTAGGCTCAAGCAATCTTCCTGCCTGGGCCTCCTAAAGTGCTGGGATTACAGACAGGAGCCATTGTGCCTGTTTTATTCATTAAATATCTGTCCTTTTCTTGGTAACTTCACAGCAAATTACCTATCAAGTGATATACTTATTGGACAGATTTTTTATACCTCTAAAACCCAAAGATGAAAAATCACATATTTGCTCCTAATTAGGCAATTTTGAAATGACCTCTTGCTCACTCTCTCTCTCTCTCTTTTTTTTTTTTTTTTTTGAGATGGAGTCTTGCTCTGTCGCCCAGGCTGGAGTGCAGTGGTGCGATCTCGGCTCATTGCAAGCTCCACCTCTCGGGTTCATGCCATTCTCTTGCTTCAGCCTCCTGAGTAGCTGGGACTACAGGCGCCCGCCACCACGCCCGGCTAATTTTTTGTATTTTTGGTAGAGACGGTGTTTCACCGTGTTAGCCAGGATGGTCTTGATCTCCTGACCTTGTGATCCGCCCGCCTCGGCCTCCCAAAGTGCTGGGATTATAGGTATAGAGCCACCGCGCCCGGCCTACCTCTTGCTCACTCTCTCAGGACAAATTACACCCTACCATGTAGGAAAAAGAATTTCATTTGTTTACTAGTTAAGGGAACAGAAGGGCCAGGAAATTTGGTAGGTTGTTTTGTTTTTCTATACATCTACAAGGTGCAAAAAAAGGTATTCTGGTTTTCATTCAAAAGATTGGAATGAAAAAGAAGAAATTACAACTCCCCAACTTTCATAGAAACCATGGAATTTCAGAGCTGGGAGATGAAAGGGAAAAGGGCTAGAGGACACATATAAGCGAGCTGCTTTGTTTTTTTAACACACTCTTAAAGGACAATTCTGGTCTTCATCCAAAATAATGGCTTGAGAAAGATGAAATTAATACTCTGAAACTTGTAGCTTTTGCAACAGCAGATGTGCATCAAAAGATACTAATTGCCTAGAAATCACAAGGTTTTTCAGAGCTAGAAGAGATCACTGAGATCATTTGACCCTACCTCTTTTTACATATGAAGAAACTGAGGCAGAAGGGAATGTAATCTGCCCAAGATTATCCAGCTACTGAATGGCAGAACTGGGACTGGTAGATTCAGGTTCAAAGAAGCAGTCCTCTTGTACGCATTCCCTCATCCCCCCAGCGTGCGCACACACACACACACATACACACACACACACATATAAAGAGGCAGTGTAACCTTTGACTCCAAAAAAAAAACAGTCCTTTGCCAGTGAAGCTAAAGCAAATCTCTAGGTTATCAGAAGCCCATCACTACCATCCAATTACCAAATCACTAATCATCAGTGAGACAGATTTTCCCTGAGTCCAGATGACCCCCTGGGAGTGAATGAGTCACTTTAAAAAGCTACAATAATTCTTTCAGGCCACTGGGGTATCATTCAGTACAGTGGATTCAGCACTTCTGGGCCTTGAAAGAGTTTCTGAAGCATTCTCTGGTGCCCTGCCCTCTGCGGTTAGTTTACTCTCCGGGAGAATCTGGTTCAGTGACAGCATATGGGCTGTGCTCTGCAGTTAAAGCGGCCAAACACAATTATATCCTGTGCTCTCCTAGAAGCTGGGCGTGTTCAGTATGGGTTTCTTGTTACGTATGCTTGTCGAGATAGCAGAAAGAGAATGCAGGGCGCTCACTTTGGCGGCATATACAATAAAATTGGAAAGATACAGAGATTAGCATGACCTCCTGCACAAAGATGACACACGCATTCATGAAACTGTCCATAAAAAAAAACATAGGATTGTAACCGGGTGATAGGTGAGCCACTAATTATAAAATTTTCTGATCTTTAAACCAAATCTGTTAAGTGACCTATGCTCTTGACTGTTTCCTTGTGTTTTTAGAAATTAAGAGCTAATTCGAGACTTTTGTATTCTGCTGAAAGTGCTGTCCTTGTGAGTCAAGAAGATTGGCTTTTTTTTTTTCAGTTTTTTTTTTTTTCACCTGTGTCTTGAATATCTCACAAACACAAGAGCAGTGAGAAAATAATTCCCACTTTGTTAAACAACTAATGAATCTGGAGGATCTATTTGATCTTCTAATGAGACCAGATGTCTTAAGAGAATTCTGGGAATGGATGTATAAGAACTTCCCCTCGATGAATGATTCTGATACATGTACGTATTAAAAAAAAATCTGAATTAATCCTGACTGAAACTCCCAACTAGCATTTCTGTGGAAAATAGGTCTACAGAGACTCAGGGAGTTTGTGCCAAAGGAATTTAGCCATGCTGAAGTTGGTTTTTAAGTATAGCTTTATCTAAAGCGAGGGCACAAGGGGAGGAGCAAACCTTTTTTTTTCTCTAGCCCATTATGGAAGCTATCTGAGCAGCGTTATTTATTTATTTTTAACATTCTAGATCCTTTTTCCTAAATCACAGTTACCTTTCCCAATACAGGCCTATAATCTTAGGCTTTATTGAATCTGCCCCAATTTTAAGCTATATTCTTTAGTAAATTTACTTAGTCCTACTTTTTTTTTTTTTTTTAAAGACAGGGTCTCTCTCTGTTGCCCAGGCTGGAGTGCAGTGGCATGATCATAGCTCACCACAGCCTTGACCTTGTGGCCTCAAGCCATCTTTCCACTTTAGCTTCCCAAATAGCTGGAACCACAGGCGCATGCAACCATGCTAGCTAATTTTTTATTTTTTGTGGAGATGGGATCTTGCGATGTTGCCCAGGCTGGTCTGGAACTCCTGGGTTCAAGCAATCCTCCCACCTTGGCCTCCCAAAATGCTGGAATTACAGGCGTAACCCACTGTGCCTGGCAGCCCTACTTCTTCTTCTTCTTTTTTTTTTTTTTTTTGTGACAGAGTTTCACTCCTGTTGCCCAGGCTGGAGTGCAATGGTGCGATCTCAGCTCACTGCAACCTCCGCCTCCCAGGTTCAAGTGATTCTCCTGCCTCAGCCTCCCGAGTAGCTGGGATTATAGCGCCTGCCACCACGCCTGGCTTATTTTTGTATTTTTTAGTAGAGATGGGGTTTCTCCATGTTGGTCAGGCTGGTCCCGAACTCCTGACCTCAGGTGATCCACTTGCCTCGGCATCCCAAAGTTTACAGGCGTGAACCACTGTGCCCGGCCTGCCCTACTTTTCTATGGGAGAGAAAGAGAAACTGAGAGAGAGGATCTTGCTCGGTGTCTACCACATTTACTTGCCATATGGCTGTCCTTTGCCTTCTGAGAGTTGGGGTCAGGAATCATGGGTCCAACACCAGCACTCCTCATTGCCATGTGATGTCACAGAGCAATAGCCATTTTACTTACCTTTGTTTTCACTTCTCTGGATGCAAAGTAGCTAATCTGGGAAGCACAAGGATGACAAAAAGAAAATAAACATTAAAGTTTGTTTTTCAGTCAAATTTTTCAATGAAAATTTTCCAATCAAAATTTGATCTCAAGGCACATTAAGCCATCTATTGCCAGTTCTCATACTCATCACAAAGTTGCCAGAATGAAATAAATTGAACCTGCATAGGTTTACAAGGAAATGATAAAACTGGTTTTTCTTCCCCTGAAGGTAGATATGAAAGTGTTCTGTCTTTGTGAATTTGGAGAGAATGTTGGAATCAGCAGGTTTGATTCATGGTCTCTAAGGTCTCTTCAGGTGTTAAGCATCTGCTTTTATATCTTTTTCCAAGCAGACCTGAAACAGAAGGCTTTGGTGTGGCTGATAGTGTTGGATGAGAATTTATGTTATTTCAGCCTTTCTTGCTTATATACGTATATTGCATGTGTCTGTTGTAGACTCAGAAAGTCATTATCTTCTTGCTTTCTTCTGAGCTTTCTTCTTGCTCACAATTCACTGAAAGAATCAGCTCTTCTCAGTCAATGCCTGTTTGTGCTATGGCCAACTCACTGTGGGGCAGTGGAACATGCCCACTTACTGTGGGGATGTGTATTGTTCTTTACTGGGATATCTTGAAATTACACCAGTCACCTCAAAACTCCCATGCATTAGTTACTTCTACTAAGATAAAATTTACTCTCCCTAAAATTTACTGTTTTTAATGTACAAATAATAAAACAGCTCTTTCACACTTTAAAATTCTCTTGTGTCCTGTTGTAATAAGCTCCTCTCCCCACACCAGTCCCTGCCAATCCTGATCTGTTTTTGTCCTTATAGTTTTTTTTTGTTACTTTTAGAAAGAAGTAAATTTGCTTTATTCGTTGAATATACATTTACAAACTGTAAACTCAGTCTAAGCATCCTGAAACTTATGGTTTCAGCATAGTTGAGCACTAACAGTTTCCATGGAAACATATCCTCCATGGGGCGCTGGGATATTTGGTAAGAGAGTAGTGATGATCATAACTTCACACTGGGTCTGCTTGTTCACATGTCTTATGAGCTTCCTGTTCGTATTAACCTGTATGTTACCTACTGGAACCGTGGGGAGAACATGAGAATAGCGAGGCACACCCAAGAAATCCATGTTTAACTAGCTTGGCCATCGTCAGGTGTCTGAATCTGAATAGTGAGAGTAGGACCACCCTGCTACTGCATAGCTGACTGCCTCATTCTGTACTCCTCCAGTTCGATATAGCCTAGTTTTGCAAACTGAGGTTTAAGCCTTGGCAGCCAAGAGCAAGCCCTTGTTCCTGTTCTGATGAGGATGTACTGAATTATTTTGTATTCAGTTTCCTACGATGACCTTCTCTAATTACACAAAAGAAAACATAATGAATTTACATATCTTTGGGTCAATTTCTGAAAAACCATTCTCTTCAGTAATACAAGTCCTTTAAGACCTGTTGGAAAATGGTACAGACGTGAACATTTTCCTTGCTCTGCTCAAGGTCATATGGTAAGGGAGAAGAGAAGTAACTTTTCTTGGGTACCCACTAAGTACCTACTCTAGTGCTAGGTGCTTTCAGGCCTTTTTCTAGTTTGATCTTTAGGACAGGCCAGTGATGTGAGCGCAGTGTATGGTCATTTGGTCAGAGTGGGAGCAAAAGACCATCGCTCTCGTATAACGTGTTCTCTGTAAAGGATGCATCCGTCAGTCATAATAACTCATAGAGATGTCAAGTTAATTGATTAGTAAAAGTTTGCTAAATCAATTTTTTTTTTTTTTGAGACAGGGTCTCACTCTGTCGCCCAGGCTGGAGTGCAGTGGCACGATCTTGGCTCACAGCAACCTCCGCCTCCTGCATTCAAGTGATTCGCCTGCCTCAGCCTCCCGAGTAGCTGAGATTACAGGCGTGCACCACAACACCCATCTAATATTTGTATTTTTAGTAGAGATGGGGTTGGCCAAGCTGGTCTCGAAACTCCTGACCTCGGGGTGATCTGCCTGCCTCGGCCTCCCAAAGTGCTGGGATTATGGGCATGAGCCACTGCGCCTGGCCGTAATTGTACTTTCTTTTTCCCCCTTTTTTCTTTTTTTGAGACGGAGTTTCACTCTTGTTGCCGGGGCTGGGGTGCAATGGTACAATCTTGGCTCACTGCAACCTCCGCCTCCTGGGTTCCAGCAATTCTCCTGCCTCAGCCTCCCGAGTAGCTGGGGTTACAGGCATGTGCCACCATGCCTAGCTAATTTTTGTATTAGTAGTAGAAACGAGGTTTCACCCTGTCAGCCAGGCTGGTCTCAAACTCCTGACCTCAGATGATCCACCCGCCTTGGCCTCCCAAAGTGCTGGGATTACAGATGTAAGCCACCATGCTCAGCCAAATTGTACTTTCAGTAAAGTACTTTACTGTTCACAAAGAACTTCCATATACATTTTTTTGGTCCTGGTCTCTGTCTTTCATTTTGGGAGCATGGATGTAACTGGCCTTTCGTCAATGGTTCAGTAGTGTTGTTTTTTAAAGCCTACAACAGAACCATCTCCTATGAATTGACTATCACCTGTCTAAAAGCCCTGTTTACAGCATGTTTTACCTGCAAGAGCAGGATATTTAAAGTACTTTATAATTGATAATTGCCATTATCAATATGCTTGCCTCTTTACCATATTCCAACAGGTCTTAAAGGACTTGTATTATTTTTACTGAAGAGAGTGGTTTTTCATAAGTTTACCCAAAGATACATACATTTGTTATGTTGGTTTTTTGTTTTTTTTTTTGTTTTTGCGTTTGTTTTTGAGACAGAATCTCACTCTGTTGCCGGGGCTGGAATGCAGTGTCGCGATCTTGGCTCACTGCAGCCTCTGCCTCCCGGGTTCAAGCGATTCTACTGCTTCAACCTCCCAAGTAGCTGAGATCAGGCACACGCCACCACGCCCTGCTAATTTTTGTATTTTTAGTAGAGACGGGGTTTCACCACATTGGCCAGGCTGGTCTCAAACTCTTGACCTCAGGTGATCCACCTGCCTCGGCCTCCCAAAGTGCTGGGATTACAAGCATGAACCACCGCACCAGGCTGGGTTTTTTTGTTTTTGTTTTTGTTTTTTAAATTAGAGGAGGCCCAGACAAGTGTGGTGGCTCATGCCTGTGATCCCAGCACTTTAGGAGGCCGAGGTGGGAGGATCACCTGAGGTCAGGAGTTCGAGACCAGCCTGGCCAACATGGTGAAGCCCCTTCTCTACAAAAATTATGAAAATTAGCCCGGCGTGGTAGCACTTGCCTATAATCCCAGCTACTTGGGAGGCTGAGGCAGGAGAATCACTTGACCTCAGGAGGCAGAGGTTGCAGTAAGCCGAGATCGCACTACTGCACTCCAGCTTGGGTGGCAGAGTGAGACTTTGTCTTAAAAATAATAATAATAATAATAATTAGTGGAGACCATCATAGGAAACTGAAGACAAAATAATTCAGTATGTCCCCATCAGAACAGGAACAGGGTCTTGTTGTTGGTTGCAGAGACTTAAGCCTCATTTTGCAAAACCAGGCTATATATAGTTGGAGAGGCACAGAATGAGGCAGTCAGGTATGCATTAGCAGTGTGGTCCTTCCCAGCTTGTGAATACCTGGGTAGGCTTACCTTATCTCCTCCAGCCTCCCACTGCTCAGCACTGGTTCCTACTGAACAATCGGTAGAAGCAATTTTGTCAGCTTGTCTGCCTAGAAGTAGCCACATGCTTGTTTGCTGAGAATAATTAGGGTCCCTGCTTATTCCAGTACTTATGCTTTCCCAGCAGGCACACAGATTGCTCACAGATCTTATGGAAAGGCTGCCAGTGTTACTTCCTCAGTGTTGGGGAGGTAGAGCCCACTAAGCCTGAGCCCTCGGTCCCCTGTCTGCACACTGTCATACAAAGTCACAGAATGAGTTAAAAAAACACACACACACAGAAAACATGACTCATATGTGACATCCCTCAAAACACTTTTGAAGGACTTTGCCCTCTGAACCTATAAGGTAAAATAGATCTTTTTTATTTTCCAGGATAAATAAAGAATGATTTTGCTCTGACCTATTCTTCTACAGCTTGGGAAGTAGATCATACAAATCTTTGAGCCATTTGCAGAATGGCTCCATGGAAATTGGCCATTTAAACTATTCTTCACGTTAAAGACATTAAGCTCTAACCCAAGAAAACTACCCACAGCCAAGAACAACAAAAATGACATAAACCACGTCACCTAACCCAGCAGTTAGGTGTTTCTTGAATATCTGATACTTAAAACTTAACTCCCCTCTACACCTGTCTCCTCTCCATACAGTAGGCTAAAATCAGGCAGCCAGTGGCATGGGTGCCCTGGCTGGCTCCATGGGGGACAATAACCTTGCACATCATTTTCTTTATCTTCTCCTCTCTCCTCCTTGTCCACTTTTCTTCTGTCCCAATTTGCTTTTTCTTTTCTTCATTAACTTTTTTTCCTTTCCTTCTTATACCTCAGGAAGCACCCTTAGGCATTACCTTGTCCTCAGCTGCATCTTCATTTACCCTTCAGGTGAAATGTGGTTGAGCAAGGAAGGCAACTCATTCCCTGCAAGTCTGAGAATGGGTGGAGCAGGCAAGAGAAACAGTTAAATAGACCCCAGAGATGGGCTGCAGTTAATGATAATAGGATTTCTATCTGTCCTTCCACTGTGCCAGGTGACTTCCACACAGTGGCATTTTCCAAGGGTGGGTGCAGAGGGAGCAGCTGCTCAGCTTGGATGGGTATGGGCAGGAGAGGTTACTGAGGCTGCAGGCTTAGCAAGGTGAGTATGCATGGATCCCACGAAGTCAATGCAAAAGCAATTTGAAAATCCCTGCTTTTCAAATAGGTGTAACGGTTTCTGTCCATGACAAGGCTGTTCTACTTCAGTCTTTTAACCATGTCTCCACACAGTCCCACAGATGGTCACTAGTGTCTTCCTCACCTTTAACTTCCTCCTTGGAAATAATTTTCACATGCTATGTTCTTGACCTACCAGGACAATTTCTATGAATTCTTCACGTATTGTGTCCTGGGAAGGAATAGCCAAAAGCTTTGACAAGAATAACTAAGTCTGGGCCGGGTGCAATGGCTCATGCCTGTAATTCCAACACTTTGGGAGGCTGAGGCAGGTGGATCACGAGGTCAGGAGTTCGAGACCATCCTGGCCAAGATGGTGAAACCCCGTCTCTACTAAAAAAAAAAAAAATACAAGAATTAGCCTGGCATGGCAGTGGGCACCTGTAATCCCAGCTACTCAGGAGGTTGAGGCAGGAGAATTGGTTGAACCCAGGAGGCGGAGGTTGCAGTGAGCCAAGATTGCGCCACTGCCCTCTAGCCTGGCCAACAGAGCAAAACTCCATCTCAAAAAAAAAAAAAAAAATTGAGTCTGAAGTACCCAGGACTTGTTGAAATGCTGCCTGATCATTTCTCTCAGAAAACTAACAGAAAACCACATTATTTTGAATATTTGGAAATGTCAGTGTCACTCAGAGTGCACAACATTCGGGATTAACTTTTTTTTTTTTTTTGGAGACAGAGTTTTGCTCTTGTTGCCCAGGCTGGAGTATAATGGCACGATCTTGGCTCACTGCAACCTCTGCCTCCCGGGTTCAAGTGATTCTCCTGCTTCAGCCTCCAAAGTAGCTGGAATTACAGGCGTGTACCACCATGCCTGGCTAATTTTGTATTTTTAGTAGAGACAAGGTTTCTCCATATTGGTCAGGGTGGTCTTGAACTCCCGACCTCAGGTGATCCACCCACCTCTGCCTCCCAAAGTGCTGGGATTACAGGTGTGAGCCACCGCGCCCGACCCAGTATTAACTTTACAACCAAACTTGATCCAACTTCTAATTCTGTAAGAATACCATTTCTTTACATGACAGATGGAATAATTGGCCAATAGGTCTAAAGTCTGTCCTTTATTGTGCAGTAAGAACCTCGCAAAGGTGAAATGCAACCTGAGATCTTAAGGTCCTGGTCTCTGTCTTTCATTTTTGGGAGCACGGATGTAACTGGCCTTTCATCAATGGTCTAGTAGTGTTTGTTATTAAATTCTATAACAGAACCACCTCCTATGAATTGACTGTCACATGTCTAAATGCCCTGTTTATAGCATGTTTTACCTGAGAAAGCAGGATAATTACTTCATTTAAATTAAAAACATATTTTTATGGGAATGACCCATGGTAGACACTGGATACATGTTGAATTAATGTGCTCAAGACATAAAGGACGGATACAGATTTCTCAATGGTAAAGGCAATATGTAGACATCTTTGCTTTACTTTTAAGCAACATTCCATAGATATTGTCAATAACCTGAAAATTCCTAGAATAATGTTTTAAATGACTCCTTAATTAGTGTTCCTTATTTTCATATAGGCACACTCATATTCGTTTGCTAAAAACAATTACCTGCATGCACAAATTCTGGGTCCCAAATAATTCTCCCTGGCAGATTTTGTGTGTGTGTGTGTGTATCTGTGTCTGTGTGCATCACAGTGTTTTGAGTGCATATCCTGTTTTCACACACATTCTCTGAAATGTTGGCTCATTCTAAGGGCTGTTGTTTCATTTTGATCACTGTATCCTGTGGACTCTGAAACTGCTACAAATGCTTCTTTACCACACATCTTACCATCACAGTTGTGTGCCTTTTTGATCTAAAGTTGTGATGAATAAGAGGCTTTACTTGTTGCCTAATTTTTTAAAAACTTACTAAATATTACATTTCCCCTTATAAAATAATGATATAGATTAGTGTTTGTGCAGAAGTGTTGGCAACAGAATTCTTCAAAAGTTTTCCTTTGGGTGATGAAAAGCTGTTATATTATTTTGACTAGCTAATCAAACGTAATTGGGGAGCTTGAAGTGCCTTAGATTTTCCTTGTACAGTTATCAAAGCAGGAAATGTAACTCGCGGAGCTGATGAAAGGCATCTCTCATGGTATTCTTTCAATTATAGATCTTACAGAGCAAATGAAAGAAAAGCTCTACTGCTAAAAACTCAGAGGCTTGAAATGCCCCTTAATGTTAACTGCTGTATTAGCTAGTTAACACATTATTATGTACTTTAATTGATTCTTGCTCCAGCTTTGGAGAAAAAAATTATGGATCTGTTTGGCACATAAATTAAGGTGGGGGGAAGACACCTGAGTACAATAACAGCAATATTTTTATTAACACTTGGTTCAAGTAACATCAGATATCTGCAGTGTAAACAATGGCCCTGGTTCACTTTTGCGTTTTTTTTTTTTTTTTTGAGATGGAGTCTCGTTCTGTCACCCAGGCTGGAGTGCAGTGTCGTGATCTCGGCTCACTGCAACCCCTGCCTCCTGGGTTCAAGCAATTCCCCTGCCTCAGCCTCCCCAGTAGCTGGGATTACAGGTGCATGCCACCATGCCCAGCTAAGTTTTGTTTTTTTAGTGGAGATAGTGTTTCACCATGTTGGTCAGGCTGGTCTTGAGCTCCTGACCTCATGATCCGCCTGCCTCAGCCTCCCAAAGTGCTGGGATTACAGATGTGAGCCACCACACCCGGCCTAATTTTTGTATTTTTAGTAGAGACGGGGTTTCACCATGTTGGTCAGGCTGGTCTCGAACTCCTGACCTCGTGATCCACCCACCTTGGCCTCCCAAAGTGCTGTAATTACAGGTGTGAGCCACCGCGCCTGGCCTAAAAGCATTACTATATTGCACTCATCTGTGGGTATTCCTGTTTATGAGTGTTACTGAAGGAGTTTTATTTGACCATTGAGAATTGCTTTTATGATTTTATCAATGAAGTGTTATAATCTAGTAAACATAACTTCATTTCAGTCATATTTAGAAGGGTCCAACTGAGATTTTTAGCTTTTGACAGGATCAAAACACATTACACCTGCATTTTACTGGGGTGTAGTATTTTTCTTTATTGTTGAATCACACTCTCAAAGCTGCCTCTAAAACATTTCAGCCATAAATGGGTAGTCCTGACCTAGGATCAGACCAGCTTCAAATTTTATTCACATATTCATTTATTCACTCACACATTCATCAAACATTTATCAAATTTGTACTGTGTGTCAATCCTTATGCTAAATTGCTGGAGATATGACAGAAGCAAGTGCTGTAATCCCAGCATTTTGGGAGGCTGAGGCAGGAGGATCACCTGAGGTCAGGAGTTCAAGACCAGCCTGGCCAACATGGCAAAACCCCGTCTCTACTAAAAATACACAAAGTAGCTGGGTATGGTGGCTCATGCCTGTAATCCCAGCAACTCAGGAGTCTGACGCAGGAGAATTGCTTGAACCTGGGAGGTGGAGGTTACAGTGAGCCAAGATCGCACCATCACACTCCAGCCTGGGTGACAGAGCGAGACTCCATCTCAAAAAAAAAAAAAAAAAAAAGACGAGAGCCGTCTTCACTTTACAAGTTAAGTCTCCACGGCAGTTTTCTCAATTAAAGTAGAACCCCTCCTGACATTGATGCAGCGCTAAACACAATGGCAAACTCTGACCCTGAAATCTTGTGCAAGTACTTGGTTATGACAGCACACTAATAACCCCAGCTATGTTTACACCAATGTTTAAGATTATGTTTGAACTGGAAAGGACAACTTAACTCCCGTAGACAACAAGGTGGGAGTGAGGGAGGGTTCAGGGAAGCATCACTAGGAGAGAACAGCTCGTGTAAAAATACAGAGGCATTGGCATTGCACTTCTTGGAAACTTCAAGTAATTCCTATGGCTGGAAGGTCAAGGATAGGGAAGGGGCAAGGGGTAAAGCTGGACAGGTGAGCAGGTCATTTATATATACGGTTCTAATATGGATTTTATTCAAGGCAAAGGGGAGCCACTGGAAAAACTTAAGCATCGGGGGACCAGAAGGATTGAAAATGTACCAGGGACATATGCCTGCCACGTAATATCATGATTTCGGTCCTGGTATAGGATTTCCCTTAATTGCCAGCATTTAGCTTAAAGTGCATTTAAATATTGTTTTGTTTTTAATTTACTATCTAAACTTGTACTAAAGGAGTTTGTATCTTTTATGTGCTTAGTTATTTTTGTTATTGTCTCCAACAGACCTTTTTCCTCTAGGTAAATTTTGGTTATTGATGACATGTATGTATTTGAGGTGTCCTGGTCCTTGTTTCATATTTAATTTAAACAAATGTAATGTTTTAAAAATTATTTATTTATGTATTGTAGATATGGGGCCTAGCTATGTTGCCCAGGCTGGTCTCAAACTCCTAGGCTCAAGCAATTCTTCTGCCTCAGCCTCCCAAAGTGTTGGGGTTACAGGCTTGAGCCACCATGCCCAGCCTTCAGATTTCTTCAGTATAACATTCTTTTTGACCAGAAAGTTTTCTTTTTCTTTCTCTTTTTTAATTTTAATTTTTTTTTTTTTTTTTTTTTTGAGACGGAGTCTCACTCTGTCACCCAGGCTGGAGTGCAGTGGTGTGATCTTGGCTCACTGCAACCTCTGCCTGGGTTCAAGCGATTCTCCAGCCTCAGCTTCCTGAGAAGCTGGGACTACAGGTGTGCACCACCACGCCCAGTTAACTTTTGTATTTTTAGTAGAGACAGGGTTTCACCATGTTAGCCAGGCTGGTCTCTAACTCCTGACCTCAGGTGATCCACCGCCTCGGCCTCCCAAAATGTTGGGATTACAGGCATGAGCCACCATACCCAGCCAAGTTTTTCTTTTTAACCTTGAACTGATTTATTGCTGATTATTTCATAGTTATTATTTTAATGACACCAAATCATCCTTCCAGTATATGCACACATCGAGGGGGCAATCTAGCCCAGTGTGCCTAAAGTGATTCCACACTAGCTTTTTAAAATTACATATTCCCAAATTCTACACCAGACATGAAGAATTGCTCATCCATTCATATATTTATTAATTCAACATACATTAATTAAGTATCCAGTATGTGTCAAGCCCTCTTCTAGAAGTGGGAAGAAACAAGTGAGGAGGGAGGGAGCAGTTAGAGGGGTTCAGAGAAGACCAGTGTGAAGAGCTGACATTTCAGCTGAAATCCAAATAACAAGAAAGAAAAAGCCTTGATAAATCTGGACACAGCACTACAGGCACAGGAATAGCATATGCAAAAATCCTGAGATAGAAGCTAGCTTAATATTTTCAAGAAAATAAAGGAAGGTCACTACCTAAAAATCAATGATTGTGGGGGAAATAGGGCTCTTGAAAATGTCAAACAGTTTGACAAGGTCCAGCTCCTGGAGGGCTTGGATTTTATTGTTTGGAATAGGAAGCCATAGGAGGATTTTAAGCAATGGAGTGATTTCATTGAATTCTCAGTAGAAAAACTATTGCACTGGCTGCAGATGGGAAAAAAGTTGAAGGGAAGCAAGAGAGTATACAGGAGGTCCATCACCCCAGGGGAGAGACGGAGAGATGGTGGCTTAGATCAGGGCATGAGAATGGAGACTGGGGAGAAGTTGATGGACCTAGGATATATGTTGAGGTAAAGCTGATAGAATTTGCTAAAAAAGACTTTGAGAGAAGATGAGGCAGGCAGGACTCAGGGTTTTGGCTTAAGCCTTTGGGAGCCATTTGTGGAGAAGGGGAACCAGACCATCTAGGGGAAAACCCTGCATAAGTTCTAAAACTTCCCTAAACAGATAGATCCAGGTGCCAGAGCCAGTTCTCAGATGTCACCTTTGGGAACTATTCATTTATTCTAATCCTTATTTTTATTCAAGAAGGCACAGCTAGACCACTCCACAGAGATGTCAATTCAAGCTCTTCCCAAAGATTTCTCAGGGGTGGGGATCCTCTATATGTTCCCTGCCATCTATTTAATTAATTATTATTATTTTTGAGAGGGAGTCTCACTCTGTCACCCAGGCTGGAGTGCAATGGCACGATCTCAGCTCACTGCAACCTCTGCCTCCCGGGGTCAAGTGATCCTCCTGCCCCAGCCTCCTGAGTAGCAGGAATTACAGGCACCCACCACCATGCCCAGCTAATTTTTGTACTTTTAGTAGAGACAGGGTTTCACCATGTTGGTCAGGCTGGTCTCGAACTTCTGACCTCCAGTGATCTGCCCACCTCAGCCTCGGGATTACAGGCGTGAGCCACCACGCCTGGCCCCTGCCATCTATTTTAAAGTTTGGCAGTAGTCAAGACATTCTTTTATGTACAACTTAAATCCTTCCTTCTGCACCACGTGTCATTCCGTGTGGACCTGTCAATAGAGATGGAATATGTGGCTACCCGTTGCTTCATCATAACCCTTTACATGATGACTTGCTGAATTGCAGCTATGTGAAAACCTAAAAAATTTAGACATTAGGGAATCTAAATTTATTTCAGTAATTAAGACAGAGGGGTATAACTAAGACTGATCACCTATCTATGTAGCCATAAAAAAGAACGAGATCATGTCTTTTGCAGGAACATGGGTGGGGCTGGAGGCCATTATCCTTAGCAAATGAATGCAGGAACAGAAAACCAAATACTGCATATTCTCACTTATAAGTGGGAGCTGGCTGAGCGCGGTGTCCCACGCCTGTAATCCCAGCACTTTGGGAGGCCGAGGTGGTGAGATCACTTGAGTTCAGGAGTTTGAGACCAGCCTAACCAACATGGAGAAACCCTGTCTCTACTAAAAATACAAAATTAGCCTGGCGGGGTGGCGGGTGCCTGTAATCCCAGCTACTCGGGAGGCTGAGGCAGGACAATTGCTTGAACCTGGGAGGTGGAGGTTGCTGTGAGCCGTGATCGTGCCATTGCACTCCAGCCTGGGCAACAACAGTGAAACTCTGTCTCAAAAAAAAAAAAAAATGGGAGCTAAATGATGAGAACTCAACGAACGCGAAGAAGGGAACAACAGACACGGGTCTGCTTAGGGCTGGAGGGTGGGAGGAGGGAGACAGCAGAAAAGATAACTACCGGGTGCTGGACTTAATACCTGGGTGATAATCTGTACAACAGACCCCCATGACAAGAGTTCACCTAGGTAACAAACCTTCACATGTACCCCCGAACCTAAAATAAATGTTTAAAAACACACAAAAAAGATTAAGCGCCTATGCAGACACCAGTGTGCAAATTCAGTTGGCTACGTGTCAGAGAAATAATAGCTGAGAACATTTAGTGCTTCCTCCCTTGAAGTTCCTGATTCTGAGGTTGGCTCTGAGCTCAGGAAACTTTGCACTCCTTGTATCTAAAGTGTGAAATATTACCTTTAAAGGTATTTTTCTCCTTCAGTATGAAACCTATAGATGAATTTCATCCAATGTTTGCATCAGTGCCTTGGCATAGACCCAGTTTGTTTTCCTCTGTTGTCCTTTTTATGAGGGTAAAGTTGCTAGTTATTTTAAATATTTTTTGTAAGCTTTATCTTCAATTCTTTAATGATCTTTGTTGCTTTTTAAAGAACTCTTTCAACTTTCTTTTCTATAGTAGCACAAGAATCCAAGCTATAGTCTTTCCAAGGCTTCTCTTCTCCTGGGGCAGAGCAATGTCAGGGTTTGGATTAGAAAACAAATCCAGGGATTTATCTACAAAATTACAGATGAGCATAAATATGTCATACATATCAGAATCAATAACCCTGCTAATAGCAGTGAGTGTTTCATCTATTATAATTCTTCAGTCTCCCAATATTCCAACAGGACTTAGTTTCCCACTACTTCGAACCTTACTTAATTTACTTCTAGTCATTTGAAAAAAAAATTGATAATATTTTGTCTGATATCTTTGAAGTTGAAAAGGCTTCTTGCCAGTTTACTTATTAGCCCAAGTCAGTGGTCCCTTGCAGCAGAGATTAATCCCAGCTTTGTGGACCCTAAATTTTATACAATTTAGGAAGCTCTCAGTGAAAAAGACCACAAAAATCTCTTTCTTTTGCACATTTTATAAAAACCTTAGACCTGGAGCATACACATTGCTTGAGTCCCTCAAAAAACTATGGAATTTTCTGTGCAAGTAAAGGCTGCTGAAGCTGAAGCTCATTAGTTTCAGATAAATCTGCTTCCGATTTGCAGTTCTGCTAAGGTATTTCTTGTGTAGAATATCACTTGGGCTAGGAGGAGGTAGAAATAAAGATAGAAATCTACACAGATGATGATATTTTAAAATTTGATAAAATAGGATTTAAGTGTATACTACCCAAACTGACTGA
Organism: Pongo pygmaeus; assembly: GCF_028885625.2. Lineage (NCBI taxonomy): Eukaryota > Metazoa > Chordata > Mammalia > Primates > Hominidae > Pongo > Pongo pygmaeus. Next base: position 49,453,166 of record NC_072373.2, on the reverse strand, counting down.
AAATAAATATTAACCCCAGACATCTGTAGTGAGTTTTTCTTTCTAAAAATAATTTCTCGTTGACCCAGGGACTATCAAGAAAGTCATGTCTGGAGACTAAAGAAGTAATTTTTCTCTGAGCTAAGCTCAGCATTTATAGCCTCATTAGACACTCTGTGGTTATTCAGTCTTAAGCATTCCACCTTCTCCTAAGCTCACCTAGACTAGCTGATACCAGGCATAGTCCCATTAGTTCAATTTCACTCTCCTTACCCTAAGAAATTTCTAATATGTATATCAAACAAATTTAAATGGAAAATGCTGTAAGTTCTCTTTTAGTTCTGATGAAGAATTTATAAACAATTCATATTCTTTTTTTTTTTTCTTTTGAGATGGAGTTTTGCTCTTGTCACCCAGGCTGGAGTGCAATGGCACGATCTCGGCTCACTGCAACCTCCGCCTCCTGAGTTCAAGCAATTCTCCTGCCTCAGCCTTCCGAGTAACACAGATTATAGGCATGCGCCACCACGCTTGGCTAATTTTTGTATTTTTAGTAGAGACGGGGTTTCACCATATTGGTCAGGCCGGTCTCAAACCTCAAATGATCCACCCACCTCAGCCTCCCAAAGTGCTGGGATTACAGGCGTGAGCCACCACACTCGGCCAAACAATTCATATTCTACAATAGCAATAGTATTGCATATAGATACAAGTTTTACTATTATCTAATTAGGAAACTGGGGTTTCCTACGGTAAGATTATAAAGTATGTCATAAAGGTTTTGGAGGTCCTCATACGGCAGAAATTTAATTTTTCTATTCGTAAAAGAATCACATTAAAAACTACTAAATTATCTTACATTTCCTATTTGATTTTATTTACCCAGTCTTGCCCTTCATGCCAAAGTAAAAAGATTAGAATTCTTAAGTAACTAATTAAGAGGAACATTGGAAAACATAATCTCTAATTATGTCTCAATATTACACATATGTCCATGAATAGTTATCTCTAAGATGAACACTAGTTGGCTTTAAAATAGGATGTTAGAGATATTTTTATGAAAAGTTTGCTCTCCAGAGCTGTAAGTTTAACATAAATTTAGAAGGCTAAGGGAAAGTTTTTTTTTTAAGTCGTCTTTATTCATTTCTAATTTTGCCCGAAAAATAAAGTGACATTCTTAAGTACTTTTCATTTGTGAGGTAGTTTGACTGATATAAATTGTACAGGGTGGTAGTTTTGTACACAGTTGGTTTTAGGTAATTTTTCCCAGGCATCTACTTTCCTGTTCATAATAAGCTGTCAGTATATGTTAGTTAAACGAATGGATGGCAGAGCCCCTTTGTGCATTTGCTGTGGGCTTCAGTTTTCTCAGCCTTTTGGATTGAGGAATAGTTAAGGCACACAGAGAAGGTAGCCTAGCAAATCTTATGAGCCAGTCATATTTTGGAGTATCTGATGATTTTTATTTTTAAATCATCTACAAGTCAAGAATACATATTTTAAATGAAATGATCAGCCAGGTGCTGTGGCTCACACCTGTAATCCCAGCACTTTGGGATGCCGAATCAGGAGGATCACTTGAGCCTAAGACAAGGAGTCTCAGCATAGTGGCCCTGTCTCTACAAAAAATTTAAAAATTAGCCAGGTGTAGATGCATGCATCTGAGGTTTTAGTTATTTGGGAGGCTGAGGCAGGATGATCGCTTGAGCTGAGGAGGTCCAGGCTACAGTAAGCCAAGATTGCACCACTGCACTCCAGCCTAGGTGACAGAGTGAGACTCTGTCTCAAAAAAAAAAAAAATCACTCACTGTTCCTGCATAATAACATTTAATCAAAAATCTGTTCCAATCCCCCAGCCCCATCCCCCCCACCAAATATATACACAAACCTGATTTAGAGCTGGTTTAAGTGACTGGCTTTTGCTCTGTGGCAATGTGCCACGCCTGTGTATGTACCTGAGCAGTTAGGATGCATAGTAGAGTTTCAGTTTATATGTGCAGGCTCTCAGGTAAAAGGGAGAATTCTGGAAGAATCTGTAGGGAATACTAGAAACATGTTGGCAATACTTTATAAGAGAGAGTAAAAATGAATTTATCTTTTGAAATGGGAGCAAAACTACCTATTTTTCCAGATATATACGTCCTTTTACAAGACGTCCTTTTTAGAGCAATTGACTTCTTTGGTTTGAAATTATTTACCCAGATGGCTGCCTAACGAGAATTTGAGATTAGGTCAAATCATTTGTAGGACTATTTTGATTAGTGTTCTTTGATTTCTAAATCAAATGTACCAGACCAAACACTTTCAAAGAGAGGAATTAATATCCACAAAATATTATTTCATATGCTTTTGCTCTAGGTTTTTCCACAGCTTTCAACCCTGTCTCATTTCACCTTAGGAGGTAGAAAAAAATAACTAACACATCAATAATTAGTTTAGACCTGAAAATACTCTGCTGCACAGCTGTAATGTTTCACAATGGTTTCTGAGCTAAGAGGTGTTTATGTAGCATCAACTTTATCGAAACAAAACCCTAGGTAAAAACACATTGAAATGGCACTTAAAACAACAACACTGCCCAAAATCTGTTGTTTCATTACACTTGAGTATAAGGCAAATCTAGAAGTTAAATTGTCCCATATTGAGAATAACTGAATAAATGTTTATATAATTGCTCCCACTTTTGCTGAATCTTTTGGTTTGATCAGGTTTAGAGCAGAGGAGTAAAAAATACATTTATTAAAAGAGAGCTTTTGAGATTGAATGCTCTAATTAACTGCTAATGATTTCTCTGACTAGGCTATTTTAGATTAAAAACCTAATTGTCTCAATTCTAGTGGATTTTGAGGTTGTGATGAAGAGCAGAGCCGATATTCGGTGGGACCACAGGATCCAGCACTGCCTGTGTTACTCAGTATTTCTCTGCTCAGAGACAGAACCAATTATAATATTTAGCAGATTTTTTTTTATCGGAAAGTCTTAAAAATTGATCAGTTTTAAAATAGATGCACACAAACTACCTTGAGCTTTACTTTCTGATGTAAACAATCTATACTATGTGATAAAGAACAGATAGATATGGAATGCTGGTTCAAGCTGACAAAATATGCACTTTTGTCTTAAATCTAGTGAGGAAATTGATTCATGTTTGGTATGACTATCTTCACAAGGAATTGCTTATAAAGGGGTAGGGCCTAACTCATTTATATAAATTGAGGTAAAGGAATATCAGGAGTAAATCTAGGAAAATTAATTTTTCTGTTTTTGGGTGCTTCTAATACTGGGAGATCCTATTGGTTTCAAAGGGAACTTCCAGGTGGGACCATTTTTAGAGAACTTGTATTCCAGCAAGCAATTTTTTATGGAGCAGAGGAAACATTTTTAACTATTATATATTCTAACCATATTATATAGCAATCAGATAAATTCAAAGTTATAGTCTGTTGATTAATAAATTCATGGTGGGTTGGCTATATAATAGCAATTTTGCTTCAGTATCTAAGACAAAATTTGAATGATTTGAGGATGCATGATCTATCTCATAATGTGACACCCTTTTAATCAAAACACCCGAAGGCCAAATAATTAGATCTTGTATAAAACTTGGAAAGAAAACACCGTTATATACCTCTACCCACCATTGAAATCTGTTTTTAGTTAATAAGGAAGTGGGAGTAAAATATTTGAGTAAGCCTATATATAGGCTCTCATGTATTAAAAGAAAAGCTATTTACAACTGATTTGTTGCTAAATAAAATCTTGGATGAACACTTTTAATTACTAAAAAGGTAAGGTTACAATAAACACAGGAAATATAAATGAATAAAGTGTGCACAGAGTCATGCTGCTTTCAGGACTATAAATAGCACCTCCATCTCTGTTACTATTATTAGCAAGTATGAACAAAAGAAGATGTCCAGAAATAGAAAGGGGAAGAGCATCTCCATGAGCCTTGTATTCCATGGCATAGGAAATGTTTCTAGCAAGCCCATGAATTTAGAGGGTTAATTGATTTTTAGAAAGGACATTTCCATGCTGTCAATTTGCCAAGGAAATTCTTTTACCAGCATGTTTGTAAAATTGGCAGGCTGATGTTTCCTCTAGGTGACACAAGATGTGATGAAGAATTTTATCTTTACTTCCTTACGAAAATCAGCATTGATTGCTTGCCTTTTTGTTAATTTATTTGGTTACTATTAGTTTGCATCTACAGAGGATCAGTTAACATAGTTGAAATTGGAAGAACTAGTGCATCGTGAACAACCCTGAACCAAAAGTCAGGTTTCAGTTTCACCTGAACCACTAATGTGCTCTATGACTTTGGTCAAAGCGTTTACATATATATATATGTGTGTGTGTGTGTGTGTGTGTGTGTGTATATATATATATATATATTCCCCTTCATATGTATATATACACGTATATATATATGTCAAAGCATTTACATATATATGTGTGTGTGTATATATATATATATTCCCCTTCATATATATATACACACATATATATGTGTGTGTATATATATATATTCCCCTTCATATATATATAGACGTATATATGTGTGTGTATATATATACACGTATATATATGTGTGTATATATATACATGTATATATGTGTGTGTATATATATATACGTATATATGTGTGTGTGTATATATGTGTGTGTATATATATACGTATATATGTGTGTGTGTATATATATGTGTATATATACATATATATGTATATATGTATATATGTATATACACATATATACGTATATATGTATATATACACATATATATGTATATATATACATATATATGTGTATATATATACACACACACACATATATATATATGTGTGTATATATATACACATACTGCTGTCCCTTGATATCTGTGGGGGTTTGGTTCCAGGACCTTCCACAGATATTAACGTCTGAGAATGTTCAAGTCTCTGGTATAAAAATGGCACAGTATTTACATATAACCTCCCATATACTTTAAATCCTCTTAAAATTATAATACCTAAGAGAGTATAAGTAGTTGTTACACTGTATTGTTTAGGGAATAATGACAAAAAAGTCTGTACGTGTTTAGTACAGACACAATTTTTTTTCCCCAAATACTTTTGATCCATGGTTGAATCCATGGATGTAGAAGATACAGAATCACAGATACGTAGGCCCAACTGAAACACACACACACACACACACACCACACACACACACCACACACACACACATATACACACACATCTTCTCTGAGCCACAGTTTCTTGATTAATTAATATAGCAAACATATATGGAGCGCCTCAATATGCCAGGCACATTGCTAAGCAGCAGGGATACGAAGTCAGTTAAGATACCCAGTCCTTGCTCACTAGCCTCGCACTGCTGGGAGACAGACTTTTGAACTTGTAATTAGCATTGGCAATGGGTGTATAACAGAGACGATAGCTGTTATAAGAACACAGGGCAGAGCTTTTCTGTCTATGGAGGGGGCACCAGGGAAAACTTTGCAGAGATGGTGCCATTTGAATCAATTCAATCTTAAAGAATTCCTCTTGAATTTTTCTTCAAGACTGATTTGGATGAAAATGGCTATACTTGGTCCTCATGAGGAATCAGTGACATAATAAAAGTATGCTAAAAAGCATAAAAAACAATATAAATAGTCTATTAGTAATGAAATGATTCATGGGCATGAATATTACAGATCTAGTTCTAATTTTTGATTGCCTGTTTATTAATTTTTTTTCCTTTTTGATAATGAGTTATGAGTGCAGTTATTTGAGAACTGATTGTAAGACTGTAGTTAAAAGTGGGAGTGGCCAGGCACAGTGGCTCACACCTGAAATCCTAGCACTTTGGGAGGCTGAGGTGGGAGGATTCAAGACCAACTTAGCAAGACCCTGTCTTTAATCTAAAAGAAAAGAAAAAAAAAAAGGAAAACAAGAAAGAGAGAAAGAAAGAAAGAAGAAAAAGGGCTGGGTGCGGTGGCTCACGCCTGTAACCCCAGCACTTTGGGAGGCCGAGGTGGGCAGATCACAAGGTCAGGAGATCGAGACCATCCTGGCTAACACGGTGAAAGTCCGTCTCTACTAAAAATACAAAAAGTTAGCCCGGTGTGGTGGCGGGTGCCTGTAGTCCCAGCTACTCGGGAGGCTGAAGCAGAAGAATGTCATGAACCTGGTGGAGCTTGCAGTGAGCCGAGATCACACCACTGCACTCCAGCCTGGGTGACAGGGCAAGACTCCGTCTCAAAAAAAAAAAAAAAAAAGAAAGAAAGAAAGAAAAAAAAACAGAGGAACACAAATCTCAAACACTTTGATTTTTTTTTTTTAATCACTATGGACTGGAATTAAAAAAAAAAAATTCTCCAAATATGGATATATTTTCCCATAAGTAGTAATGATAGACTGAATGATTATTTTTTAAATAGTTACATTTTTAGGGGCTTACACATGAAATTATGAAGATATGGAATTTAGTAATTCTTTTTAAAAACATATATTACTTATTTATAAACTATATGTGTATTCTGGTGAAAGATCGTCCTCTAGGAAAAATAAGTCTTAGAATTATTTGTCTCCAGTAGGAATTTATTATTGTCCTATCTTCAGCCAGACAGCTCTGTGGTAATTTCATTTGGTGATCTCTTTAACAAATATTTTTTTGAGTGCCTATTTTGTGTGATGCCAAATGAAGTAAACAGTGTTTTATATAATATGTTCCAATATATATTTTTTAGAATGAACCATTTACCAAGTATACATAAGTCAGACATTGACTGCATATCGCACTGAACATTTCCATTAATATAAGTGGAAAAAGGAAAGCCACTTTGCAAAAAAAGGAGGCTTTTTTGCTTCAGCAATATGCAAATTAATTTGAAGCATGCCAGTAGTTTTAATATAGGTTGATTTAGAATTACCATTGTGAATAACATTCACTTCTATTACTGCTTTTGTTAAAACTAAGCGCCAAAAAAGGAAGCCTCTTTGCTTCAGCAATATGCAAATTAATTTGGAGCATGCAAATAGTTGGAGCATGCAAGTAGTTTAGAATTAGACTTTCATTAAAACTTAGTGCCACACAGAGAAGAGGTGTAAAACAGAGTAGTAATCTGTTGCGTGCACTTGAAGGGTTCTTGAAAGACGTGCATAAACCATTACCCTTGTAGCACAAGTTGAGCAGCAAAGGCCAAAGTCGCACATCTGTGTCTTGTCGCCACCTCTCCACTTACCCACTCATACTAGCTTTTCTCCCAGCAGCTCTTTGCCCTCCTCCTTTTAACACTGTGGGCTGAAGTGAGGATGTTCTAGTCAAGAGTCTTTACGAGCCTTATATCGCCAGGCTTTCAGAAAATGTGAAGCATGGTAGTGTGAATTTAGAAAAAATAAAAGTGCATATAAAAGCTCTTCTGTTTTCTTTTCTTTTCTTTTTTTTTTTTTTTTTGTTAAGAAACAATAGTGTTTATTTATCATGTTTTGCTTAGAATTCCTTTGGTATTCTGTTCTCTCGATTTTAACAAGAAGCTAAACTCAATAACATCTTTTAAAAACAAAACAATTTTTGGTTGAGGGTGGGTGAGGAAGTTATATGAAGATTGAGTGGGAACCTCAACCCAAGGACATAATAGACAAGAAACAGTTTTTTTCCTCCCCTTTCTTCAGAAGTAGTCTTCCGCATGGTTTAATGTGCTAACATAACCCCGGTTTCAATATTTCAAAAGATACAGAACTTCCCAGCATGATGATAAAGTTTTCCTGTGTTCCAATAATAAAACCTCAACATACCAGTGATTTCCAGTTCCTTTGTGGCTCAGCAACTTGTGAAGACCAACTAAGTCCTAAGTACCCAGCCTGCAGTATCAGTGTGGGAGTCGGAAACAGATGTTCACGGGACAATGCCATTTGTTGTCACTGTCGATACTATGTGGCAACTTTCCCAAATGAAATTGTTTGTGGATGGAAAAGAATGTAAGCAGTGATTCATGCCCAGGAATTTTTTTTTGTTGTTGTCTGCAGGCTAACCGTATCTTATTTGTTTTAAATTGCAGAGCATTAGTGGATTAAAAATTTTAGGTTAACTTACTATTATAGTATCTTTTTCATTTTTTGTCCTGTACTTCTAAAAGGAGTGACTAACTTAGGTAGCTTACTGAGAATAGTAAATACCTTACTTGATTTGAGAATTCAAAAGCAGCTGACATCTTTTCAGATTTAGTGTTTTTACTATTGAGTAGGTACAGAGTTGCCATTTAAATGAGAATAGCATGACTTGCTTAGCATTTTTGTTAATAATTTGGAGGTTTGGAGAATTCAAAATAAACATTAAGTAGAAACATATTTTTTGGTAATAGGTGGCATTGCATGATCTTGGTTTGAGATTTTCATAAATATTACAAAGGAACATCCACTCACTCACTCACTGTTAGAGATAATGGATTAATTTGTATAAATTAAATATCAATTATAGAGAAGTTTAAAATGTACTTACAATGAATTTGATACAACAGAGCTACTTAAAAGTTAGGCAGACCATGTCATGTGACATGTATACAAACTATCCTTTTTCAAGAAAAAACCTAACAAGCGTTTAAGGCATAATATCTACTACTTTAGTGCCGTTTTTATAAAACACAAATTTTAATCTACAAGTGAAAGTCTTTTAAACATTTATTCATACCAACAGATGCCTAAGGTCAGAATTATAAAATGTTTTATGTTCTTTTAAAAACATATGTATTTCTCATAATTAGGTTTCGGCATCACAGAAAAATTATTTTAAGGGTCATACAACAAAATCTGACTTTTAAACAACAGCTAAAGGAAAGATTGGTATCACATGTAGAGGAAGAAGTCCTGAATTAAGCAAATTCTGGAGTTTCAGTAGCTCATTTTCAGTAGCTAATGTTTAATAAATTGTATTAGGTTAGTGCAAAATTAATTGCGGTTTTTGCCATTAAAACCGCAATTAGGTTGGGCTGGGTGGCTCAAGCCTGTAATCCCAGCACATTGGGAGGCCAAGGCGGGTAGATCACCTAAGGTCAGGAGTTCAAGACCAGCCTGGCCAACATAGTGAAACCTCGTCTCTACTAAAAATACAAAAATTAGCCAGGCATGGTGGTGGGTGCCTGTAATCCCAGCTACTCGGGAGGCTGAGGCAGGAGAATAGCTTGAACCTGGGAGGCGGAGGTTGCAATGGGCCAAGATCATGCTACTGCACTCCAGCCTGGGTGACAGAGCAAGACTTGGTTTCAAACAGAAACAAAAACACAAACAAACTGGCAATTAATTTTGCATCAACTTAATAGTTGTGTGGCTCCCTCTTCCTCGGACTTCTTTTTCTCATTTGCAAGATGGTACATCAGTCTGGATGACCTTTAGGGCTCTCGCAGTTTTTGATTCTAGTTTAGGGCTTTGAATTCTGTTCTCTAGCCGTCACTGTTAACATTCTTTGAGTATCTGATGATAGCTTGTACTAATTTTCCAAGACAAATGCATAAAACAGAAATTTTGCATGCAATCCCAGGGCTTCATGGACCCATTGAAGCCTAGTGATAGTCCCAGGTAAAGAAGCTAGTTAAAGAAAGTTAGTATCCTCACGTTTCTGTGAAGATTCAAGCAAGCATTTCAAATTGCTCCAAACGTGGGCATCAGAACTTTCTGATCATTAAACAAAGTTGACTGTTTTTATTTTCTAACATATCCACATGTTAGAAATTTGGCATTGGTATCAGCACGCTTGGAGAAGGCAAAAACACATGAGTTGGTCCACTAAAGACTGCAACAGCACTTGGAAAGAGATACTCGTGTGTGTTATGTATGGCATCTCAAGGGAAGTTACTTACATCCCAGCTACCTTGCTTTAGAACAGGAAAGGAATGAACTAAGGTGCACTTGCCTCTCTCAACCAGTGAATCAAGACTGATTGTTGTTAGTTATTTTAATTTATGAAAAATTCAAAATTTAATGCTACAGAAAAGACAATGGGCCTAGGGAGGACTATGTTAAAGTCTTGTTCATTTTCTAGACCCAACAGAGAATACTTGAATGCACAGAACAACTGAGGAAAGTCATACTTTAAGTAACAAATACAAACTAGAAATTAATTCTTTCATAATTAAGACTACTTCAACTATTAATTTTCTTCCAATATACCCCTCTACTTTTTTTTTTAGCCATTTATGGGTCATTCTACATTTTCCTAAGTTCTGATATGATCTGGAGAATGTCTTGGACTTTTTTAAAGTAACTTCATGCATGTGATCTCATTAGATCCTTTATTTACTACCTTACTTTAATGTTACACATAATACATAATAAATATGTGAAATTCATTTTAATGAATAGTGTAAGCCTCAAAAAATTTACTTAACCACTTCTTTGACCTAGCAAATTTATAAGTGATAGTAAAACTTTCCTTTTACCTTTACAATAATAGCTTTTAAGTACTCAGGCTGACAAATTCTTCATGGACTCACTTTTATGTTTTTCAAATTCTATTAATTTCTCTGTATTAAAGTTGAATTAGATGGATTTATGTTGCCTATTCCTGGCATCCATAGCAACTATAAGGCATGATCAAGAAAACAGAAATTCTAATCCTCATGTTACAGAAATGGCCCCAATTCTACTTGACAGAAATGATTTCAATTAGGGAGTCTCTGGGCTACCTTTTCTGTTTCACCAGAACAAATGTTATTGATATAAGGGGAAATCCTTGGATACCATATAACCTGCTCACTCTGTGGAGCAGAGTTACTTAGAGTGCTCCGAATCCCATCTTTGATCTCTGGTGATATTTTTCTCTGTTATGTCACTGAGGTCACCTGGCTCATGTGTGACAAACTGCCTGCATAAGTCACAGTGCCAGTGGCAGAGATTTGTAACCATGCCCCCGGTCCATTGCCTTTGAATTATTTCACAGGCCCGCTGCTTTACATTTACACTCTGTCGGAAGATGAACAGGGGAAGGGAGTAAAATCAAGGGCAGGGTCTCATTCTGAAGGACAAGGGGAAACAGGTGGAAGGTTAATGGCCCTGGAGTGATTCCACAAGCCTCTCAGGCTTGATCTATGGGCCTCGGGCCTAAAACGGGCATTGGCTTTCAAAGATATATTATTTCATTTGAGGAGAGACATTCTGGAGTTCCTGCATTTGTCTGCTGATAGATGATCCTCTGTCCACAATTGGTTATGGCGTGTGAGTTTTCCTTGGGCCTGCTCCCGTACATAAAAATTTTGCTGAGCTCTCCAACCTTTTGCGTGCCTTTAGGAATGGGACCGGTGCAAGCCCGCTGGCAGGCTGTTGGATTTTTGTTGCTGCTATTTTAGTAGTTCCTTTTGAACCGTGAGGCAAGTGGGGAATGAAAGACACTTCTGTTCATTCATACATGACTTGATAAGGGTGGCCTTGTTAAAAAAAAAAAATGGTGAAAGGGATGTTAGGAATCAAACATATGTGTCATTTTGGGAAGACGGGCTCAGTCCAAAATTTAGTCATTTGGGTTTCAAAAAGTTGCTTACGTAAAAGCTAGATACTATCAAATAGCTTTTGACTTTATTACTGTTTTGCACTCCCCAGGCTTTTAGCAAATGGCTTACTCTATTTTTCTTTATTATTTCCAAAAAGTTTGAGGTGATTTGGAGAAAGAAGGAGAACAGACAGTTGGAAAAAGGTGCTTTACACAGAGATCCATGATTAATTTGCCTAACAAGAACCATCAGGCAATGCTACCAAGAAATATGTCTAATGGCTCAAATGTTACTATCGAATAGAACTGGTCACTAGATTAATGGAACCAGTCACTCGAATTAACCTTGTGTGGCCTCTCAAAAGTTGTACTATAGAGTCTAAGATTGCAAAAATCATTTGTCTCAGCCTCTTAATGTTCATAGACTCAATATTGATGAAAATATTTGGATTCTAATATGCTTTGATTTATAGTATTTTGAAATTTAATTATTAACTCTGGTTTGAGATATATATATATAAAATCTTTGATTTTATAGTTCCTGGTAATTGTGATACTAGCTTTGTCAGAGAGATAATGCTTATTTTATGGCAAGCATTAAGGAAAAATGAGCTCTGTAAACTCACTATCTAAACAAAAGGCGATTTTTCTTTCCAGCTCTTTTGTGTTCCATTACCCTTGTGTTTGGTGAATTCTCACACCACTGTATGAAATATCAAAATCCTGTTTGTGGACATTTAATCTCGAATAGCTTTGTCAAAAATTCTTCACCTGGAGAAACTTTCCATTATCATCACAGATACACTGGCATTTAACTACAAGAAGTTAATATTGGACAAATGATCAGATAATATCTGAGTATCAATAGGAATTTCATTCTTGGATGAGAGGCAACAAATTGCAAATACTTTTCACATATATTTACAAGGGATCCTTATCACAATCCCTATTCATATTGCCCTCAGTAGAAACATGCAGCATCTGGCCATTGCCCCCTGTTAATAATGATTACACAGATGTCCTTTTCTTTTCCTCTGGAATATTGCAAAGTAGAGGTTAGACCAGAAGCAAGAAGACTGGAGAGGCATGTTTAGTACCTGCAAGAAGATATTTAATAACTTCTTAGAGGAAAGATTCAGAATCACCAATTACATTGAGTTGAATGAGGAGCATTAGCTGTCAAAAGAATCTGTTTTTCCACTTGTTGCTTGGATAAATGGATAAAAGCCTGCCAAGGACTTCAGTCCACCAGCTGAGGGTACCATAGCTAAAATACTCCCAACAGAAGGGCAGGTCCCAAACCACACAGGCATGCTTTTCAATCACAGAATAAAATGTAGTTGTTTTCGTCATTTCAGCTTGTGATCTAAATGCCTCATTTTCATGTTTGAAAAGTTACCAACTTTATTTCAGTCCTATTTCTCTTCCTCTGTAGTATTTCCCAGTCAGTAGACCACAGTCCTGTGGGTTATATCAATGCCTAAAGCAGAGATCAAATCAAAGCATACCACATAACTGGTTAAAATGAAAGCTCATTCCGAATTAGTAAATAATGCCCGCCTGTCTTCCACATCTGTCAAAGTCTCCCAGCTCAGATGGACACCTCCATAAGCTGATCCATAGGAAGCCAAATACTTGCAAACAGCCTCTTAATTGCTCATTTGCGGTTGGACAAAATGCTAAATGCAGAAAGACTTCAAAGGCAATGGAATCTGCATTGAAAACAGGATCTCAATACACATAGTCGCTTATTGTTGCAAAATTAGAATAACAAATGTTCCCAGCATGAAGCCAACATAAACTTGCCTGAGTATTATTCAACCTGAAACATAGTCTACCTTTTTTTTTTAACAGCAATAGAAGAGGCATACTTAGCACTCTGTTTGTTATTCTATACTGTTCATTTTAATGATATATTTAGGTCTCCATAACACTTTGTATTTTTACGTGTAATTACCCATATTAAAAAAAAACACTCATTAGTGTTCTGTTCCACTGACTTAATTATGCCCCTTAATTAAATCTCAGCTAACAGGGGGTCACCGCAGTGTCAGTGGGATTTGTCACTGTTTGTCAGCAGGTGTCTTGTTGCATCTATTTCTGGTTTTTCTATGGTTTGAATCTATTTAAGAACTTGCTACAACCTCGTCCTCCCCTCCACACCAACCCCAAATGCCAGAGACAGCATTCTCATTGGAGGGAAGAAGCAGTATCTATTTGACAGGCAACTGCTTCCCAAAAGCTTGTTTGTAAGAGGAAATTTTTGTTTTCATTACTCTAGAAAAAATCTGATTAGGGGAAAGATGCTTAAAACAGACTTGGATAAAACAGATGCACTATTTAAAAGATGAATAGGTTTACATTCTAAAAATTATGATCATATTTTTGTATACAATTCTAAAAGTTCCTTGAAGAACAAAAAATATATTTTGTTGCTGCTGTTATGAGAAGAACATCACATTAGGTGTTTTGCATCATCTGGCCATTGGTGTCTTTGTACAGAGTACTTTGTATCAATTATTTGGTTCACATTTTTCATTTTAAGAATATAAAACAAATTACAAACATATGAGTCAAACTGAAAAAAATGTCTTGTGTGACTAATGTAGGGTCAATAGGAATTTAATTCTTGAATGGGAGGCAACAAATTACAAATACTTATTATTTGGAATGAGTTTTAGTATTAAGACTTATATGTCTTCACATTTCACATTAGAATGTTTTAAACTCATGATTTTAGTATATTAATTAAGGGAGATATAATTCCCACATTTCTGTATATAATAGGCATCTAATGTTGATCTGAATAATTGATTAGTCCAGTCAGGCTTTTATAATTAGTTGTCAGCTTTTCAATGTAAAGCCCTCAAAACACCTGCTGTGAATCTACAAAGGTCTTACATATTTATTAATGTTTTTAATCTAAAAAGGCATGCAACCTACCTGAAAAGCATTTAATTTTTTTTCTGGAACTAAGATGATCCTTCCAACATATGCCCTAAGAAACTAAGACTATATGTCTCTGAGTTTTTCAGTCTAGAAGATTTTGGACTGAAATTCTGATTTTTAAAAATCATAACACTTACCTTTATTTAAAGATAAAAATGTCACAGTTTTTCTATGGAAGTTTTTCAGAACTCAAATTTCTAATAGTAAGCTTAAGGAAGACAATGGGTTACAGATATCAAACTATCAACAATGTAAAGTAGTTTTGAGACTTCACTGTCATTATTATATATGCAATTTTATTTTTCTGGGTTTACCTACAAATGTAGGCACAGAATAAGAAAAATAATTTAAAGAAAAATTTATAATACTCAGCTTATTTATTTCTGAAATTCAAATCAATTCATTTCATCCAAAAAAGTTAACTCCAACTGGCTTTTCTTAAGTAACAAATGTCATCATTTGCTGTCCAAGTAATTTTCAATACAATGCTCATTTGATGTTGCCTCTAAATTTCTTATCACACAAATAATAAGTAATCCATACATTACATATATGTGTACATTTTAAAAACCATTTGAAATGGTGAGATAAGAATTTTTATGCATTTTTTGGATTCCTGTACAGCCTCCTCATTGTCATTAGATAATGAAAGGCTTCGCCATGTGTGTATCGTAAAGACCTACTAAGCAATATGAACTCTCCAGATTGCCTTACATTTATACAGTTGAAATATATATATGTACAGTATTGTACAGTATTGTACAGCAATATTGTATAGCAATGTACAGTATTGCCAGGCACAGTGGCTCATGCCTGTAACCCCAACACTTTGGGAGGCTGAGGCGGGTGGATCACCTGAAACCAGGAGTTCAAGACCAGCATGACAAACATGGAGAAACCCCATCTCTAATGAAAATACAAAATTAGCCGGGTGCAGTGGCTCATGCCTGTAATCCCAGATACTTGGGAGGCTGAGGCAGGAGAATCGCTTGAACCTGGGAGGTGGAGGTTGCAGTGAGCTGAGATTGCGCCATTGCATTCCAGCCTGGGCAACAAGATCGAAACTCCATCTCAAAATAATAATAATAATGATAATAAAGTACAGTTTAAATACCATAGGGTAGGTCAGATATTCTTAAGATTCCTTCTTTCATTCAGTAAATACTTATCAAGTATTAGTTGTATGCCAGGTAACGTTATAGGACTTAGAGATTCAACATGAAGAGCATAGACAAAATCCCTGCTTTTGAGGATCATATTTATTGTATATCTATTTTAGTGACTAAGAGCATTTATTTAAGACAATTGCACTCATGTAATTAAAAAGTACTTATAATCTGGCAAGCTAGCCTAATCTTAGCAAGGGAATGTTTCTGCTCTCCTTCTGTTTAAGCCTTCAGGAGATCATACCAATTTTCCCAACTGGCATATGGTGAGTTCAAGTACATTTCCCACATATGCTCAGGGATTATCTTAATTGTATTCCTTTCTGAAGCTTGGAATCAAGGGAAAGAAAGAACAATAATGATTTAGGGAAAAATAATAATTTTTTAAAGGTAAATTTATAGTTAGTAACTTTATGTAGGTGAACTGATCACAGAGAAGGGTGTAAATCATCTGAATAAACAATGGATTTTCACACTTACTAGAATCTCTAAGAATAATTTTTTCCATGTTACAGCTAAATGAGACCCATTATGTATGCTTTCAGATAAACTCACAAAGCTCTTACCCATGTAAATCTCATAGATCTGCCATTATTCGTAATGAATAACAAGTTTTTTCATGCGTTTTCATTAAAAATGCATTAATCCCTTTGTAGTAACCGCTCCCTAATTCATTGATTCAATAATACAAGAACAGTAAACATTTCTGGCATAACAAAAATGTGGTATCAAAGCATACTGTATCCATAAATACAAAATGTGACAGGAAAACAAATACATTCATCAAAGGAGGATCAGGTTTTCCAGCCACTAAATAATGCTATGGTTGAATACTGCTACAGTCTAATACATTAAGAACTCGGTCATAGTGCTGTATTGTGAGCCATTTGTACCAGATCTGATTGTTCCAGATTAAATGACTTGTTGAAACTTGAAGATGAGAGACAGGCAGAGGTATCTGGGGCTCTGCCCCCAGGAGGCTCCAGGGTGGGCTACTGCCAGTGGGGGACTAATGCTTCTGTCTAATGGAGATAGGAGGAGGAGGAGGATCAGAAGTGACACATACATACCCTTTTTTACTTGTAGATTATTTACTTAGCTCGTTTTAGGCTCGGTGTCCTCATCTGTAAAACATGGCATTACCTCTTTCAGGTATTTTACTGGGGATTAAATGACTTAACACAAATTAAGTCCTTGGTAGATAGTATATATCAAGAAAAGTCAATTTCCTCCTTTGTTTATTGATGCTTAAAAGCCCCTGGTGCTGTATTTGATTCATTCAACAAATACTTGGGCTTGGCACAAGGCACTGGCTATACAGTTACTTCCCTTTTATCACCATAGAGGCCTCCTGATGTGGAAATTAGGCAGGCCTTGGAGTCACACTTGCCTTCAAATCCCCTTCCATTTTCTGCCCATAAGCTCAGCATGTAACTTCACTGTCCTTCTCTATAAAATAGGGGTAATGTATAACTTACGTGGTTATCTAAAAATTAAATATTTTTAGAGTGCAGTGTGCTAGAATATCTGGATACACAGAGATGGATTAGAGATGGTGTCTAGAGCACAACAGAATGAAGCCCTATCTCAAAAAAAAAAAAAAAGAAAGGGTCTCTACCCTTAAAGAGGGGGATACACATGTACAAAACTATGAATCCCAGTGTGATTTTTGTGGGGAATGTGTTAGAATGCTGTTCCTGAACATGTATCTCAGCATTTCCAAAGCGAGAATTACATTTCAGAAACTCAATAGATAAGAAACATCTGCAAAAGACCAACACAATTTATTGTTCAAACTAACAAATGTGTTGATCTATGTGCATTTGATATCTCTGTACTTACGTAGGATGCTAGGAGACAATTTTTTTAAGTCTGTATGGTGCTCATTTCCTTTGGGCCTAATGTAAGAGCTGCTTGGTCCATAGTCACCTTTGTCCATCCTAGAATAGAGGGTGGTGAGATGGGGGTGGTGTTTTTACTCGTGAGTCGTTTGGAGATTATCACGCTAACTACGTGATAAAAGATGCTGAAGCACTGGTTCGAGTTAGGGTGGAGAAAATGTGACGAACTCCAAGAGTCCAGTATGATTCACTTAACTGTTGTTAAGACTTTCTGCCTTCCTTTAGTTACTATGTCAAACAAGCCTTATTTATGCCAAACAATTAAGTCTATTATTAATGGAGAGGTAAGAGGGTGAGGAGAGAATGAGTTCCGGAAACTTTTTTTTTTATTTTGAGACGGAGTTTTGCTCTTGTTGCCCAGGCTGGAGTGCAGTGGCACGATCTCAGCTCACCGCAATCTCTGCCTCCTGGGTTCAAGCGATTCTCCTGCCTCAGCTTCCCGAGTAGCTGGGATTACAGGCATGCGCCACCACACCCAGCTAATTTTGTATTTTTGGTAGAGACGGGGTTTCTCCATGTTGGTCAGGCTGGTCTTGAACTCCCAACCTCAGGTGATCCTCCCACCTCAGCACTCCAAAGTGCTGGGATTGCAGGCATGAGCCACTGTGCTGGCCTGACTTCCAGAAACTTTTTTAGAAATAAAAGGCTCAGCTAATTAGACTACAATATGTCAAGTGCAGTGATAGAAGTTCCCTAAGGAGAGTCAAATCTCAACAAATGTGAGTCCTCTTTTTCTCTGCAATCCTGACCTGGGCTAAAATTGGGGACAAGGCCGGGCAAGGTGGCTCACGCCTCTAATTCCAGCACTTTGGGAGGCCAAGGCGGGTGGATCAACTGAGGTAGGGAGTTCGAGACCAGCCTGACCTACATGGTGAAACCCGTTCTCTACTAAAAATACAAAAATTAGCTGGGAATGGTGGCGCATGCCTGTAATCCCAGCTACTCAGGAGGCTGAGGCAGGAAAATCACTTGAACCTGGGAGGTGGAGGTTGCCATGAGCCGAGATGGTGCCACTGCACTCCAGCCTGGGATACAGAGTAAGACTCCTCAAAAATAAAAATAAAAAATTGGGGACAATATCAGGTAGACAAATTTTAGTTTCTAAAGTAGCTGAAGGGGCTTTATTCAGGTGGTTTCTGCCTTTCAGCTTTGACCTTTATCTGCCTTGTTGCAGCCCATGCATACTCTTCCTCTTCCAATATTCATACACCCACAAATGTCCCTCTCCCTTCAACACATACACCCTTCTTCACCAACACACACATACACACACCCTTCCTCTTAAAGCTTATTCTCAAGAAAGGTTTAAGTTTGTCCTTTCAGTTCAATAGCCATCTTTCCTAATGGAGTTTGTCAGGTCCCTTCTTTTGTAATTCTCCTACTTGTACTCTCCATCCACTTTATTTCCCCCCCCCCCTTTTTTTTTTTTTGTGACGGAGTCTCGCTCTGTCTCCCACGCTGGAGTACAGTGGTGTGATCTTGGCTCACTGCAACCTTCGCCTCCTGGGTTCAGGCCATTCTCCTGCCTCAGCCTCCCAAGTAGCTGGGACTACAGGCACGCACCACCACACCTGGCTAATTTTTTTGTATTTTCAGTAGAGACGGAGTTTCACCATGTTAGCCAGGATGGCCTCGATCTCTTGACCTCGTGATCTGCCTGCCTCGGCCTCTCAAAGTGCTGGGATTACAGGCGTGAGCCACCGCGCCCGGCTTTATTTCCCTTTTATCTATTGTTTCATCCCTTAGTAACATTTTATTTTTTTATTTTAATTTTTATATATTTTTTGAGATGGAGTCTCGCTCTGTCTCCCAGGCTGGAGTGCAACGGTGTGATCTCGGATCACTGCAACCTCCGCCTGCTGGGTTCAAGCAATTCCTCCACCTCAGCCTCCTGAGTAGCTAGGACTACAGACGCCCACCATCATGCTCAGCTAATTTTTATATTTTTGTAGAGACGGAGTTTCACCATGTTGGCCAGGCCAGTCTTGAACTCCTGATCTCAGGTGATCCGCCCACCTGGGCCTCCCAAAATGCTGGGATTACACGTATGAACCACCATGCCCGGCCCCTTGCTAACATTTTAATTTTGTTTGTTTATTGTAATTAGAGATGGAGTCTCACGTGTGGCCCAGGCTAGTATTGAACTCCTAGCCTCAAGCAGTCCTCCCGCCTCTTGGCCTCCCAAAGTGCTGGCATTAGAGGTGTGAGCCGTGGTGCCCAGCCCCTTGTTTTTTGTTTTTGTTTTTTTATTGAAACGGAGTTTTGCTCTTGTTGCCCAGGCTGGAGTGCAGTGGCGCGATCTCAGCTCACCGCAACCTCCACCTCCCGGGTTCAAGTGATTCTCCTGCCTCCACCTCCTGAGTAGCTGGGATTACAGGCATGCGCCACCACGCCTAGTTAATTTTGTATTTTTAGTAGTGATGGGGTTTCTCCATGTTGGTCAGGCTGGTCTTGAACTCCTGACCTCAGGTGATCTGCCCACGTCGGCCTCCCAAAGTGCTGGGATTACAGGTGTGAGCCACCACGCCCGACTGCCCAGCCCCTTGTTATTTAAATCTTTCCTCTTCCACTGGCTTTCATCAGTCCACATGTATGTGCAAAGCTCCCCTCCTGAAAATAACACAGAACACCACATTACATGGGTCTCCCTGTCTGTCACCATCCTACCTTTTCTCATCATGACACCTTTGCCCTTTTCTCCACCTCTTCTTTTTGATGTTACCACAGCCAACACTGTAGGACTGCAGTGCTAAAGGCGGGCAGCAAGCTCACTGTATTTGCACTTCTCCATGGGAAATGCCTCTTGTGAATCTTAAACATCATCAAGGACCTTAGCCACATCTTCTCGGCCCTCATCCTCTCTCCCCATTTTAATCCTTGGCCATCCTTGAAATTCCTTCTGGCCCAGACTTCTTGGTCACTACTCAGTACTCCTCTGTGAGTGCACCTTGCTAGGTTTCTTCACTAGCTCCTCTCCCTCATACCCAACCTTAAACAATATTTTTTTCTAGTTTTCTCTTATCGGTTTCCTTACTTTCTCATCCACACATTCTTAGCGATTTCTCCCACAAACACAATTATGCCATACTTTCTCTCACAAACTCCACAGCAGCATCGTGAATTGCTTGCTGAAACATAAACGATCATCACCTCCAATAAGCCTCATTTAGTTCTGCAACTTTGGGTTTTGTTTTGTTTTGTTTTGTTTTGTTTTTTGAGACAGAGTCTTGCACTGTCACCCAGGCTGGAGTGCAGTGGCACCATCTCGGCTCACTGCAACCTCCACCTCCTGGGTTCAAGAGATTCTCATGTTACAGCCTCCTGAGTAGAGACTGGGTTTTGCCACGTCAGGCAGACTGGTCTCGAACTCCTGGCCTCAAGTGATCCGCCTCAGCCTCCCAAAATGCTGGGATTACAAGCATGAGCCACCACACCTGGCCTGCAACTTTGTACAACTTTCTTTCTTTCTTTTGAGAAGGAATCTCATTCTGTCGCCCAGGATGGAGTACACTGGCACCATCTCGGCTCACTGCAGCCTCCACCCCCAGGTTCAAGCTACTCTTGTGCCTCAGCCTCCTGAGTAGCTGGGACTATAGGCATGTGCCACCACGCCCAGCTACTTCTTGTATTTTTAGTAGAGATGGGGTTTTGCCATGTTGCCCAGGCTGGTCTTGAACTCCTGGGCTCAAGGGATCCATCCTCCTCAGCCTCCCAAAGTGCTGGGATTACAGGCGTGAGCCACTGCACCTGGCCCTGTTTCTTTCTTGCACTGTCAAACAACACATTCTTTGCAGTTATTATCCTGGGTTGTCTGGTTTGATCATATCACTCACAACTTTCTATTGCATATGCAGAAAAAATTAGAATTCCTCAACCAGGTATCTCATCATCACTGTCTTCCTCTCCATCTCATCCCACCTGCCAAACTCAAAGCCATTGATTTGACTAGTCTAAATGTAGGCCTGGACGTATTTGAAAGGGGGACTATTTGAAATGGGGACTATCTGGCAAAATCTGGGTCGGGATGTATGATGATCGCAATTGCACACTCACTCCTAGCCTGGTTTGTGTTAGTTATATGTCTACCCCCTCAACTCTTTCCAACCTCTTTCTTGTCACTGTTTCCTTTCACAAACTCTAGCACAGAGTTTTGAATTTGGTAGTCACACCACAAAATTTTTAACTTGTCAGAAATTCATTTATGATTACATGCAAATGACTTGTGTTGATTTAAAGCAGTGGTTCCCACACCTTTTGGTCTCAGGACCCTTTGCACTTCTGAAAATAAGGACTATGGAGACCTTTAGTTTATATAATGTATTGGGAGTTAAAAACAGAGAAATGGTTACAAATCAAGCATCCACAAATACACATTCCATTTGTCACCAGAGTGATGATGTCATTACATCCTGTAGTCTCTGCACACTCCTGAGAAGTGGAGGGTGAAAAGGGCAAATAACATCTTGGTGTAATTGGAAAAATAGTTGTAACCTCTTGACTCCCTGGACCATACTCGTAAAGCCACTGATTTAAATACTATCACTCCTGTGGGTGTCTACTCTTTCATTGGGATTAAAGATTGATGCCAAATGAATACATTTTCCAACCTTGAATTTTCAAATCAGTAAGTAAGATCAAGGACATCCAGGGGAACAAAAACCCTT
Source organism: Pongo pygmaeus (assembly GCF_028885625.2). Classification (NCBI taxonomy): domain Eukaryota; kingdom Metazoa; phylum Chordata; class Mammalia; order Primates; family Hominidae; genus Pongo; species Pongo pygmaeus. Next base: position 49,431,042 of record NC_072373.2, on the reverse strand, counting down.
CTCAGTGTCCTGGGATTTCTCTCCCAGTGGCTGTGAGGCTGTACTCCTGGAGGTAGGGGGCATCAGCGATACCAGGGCCAGTTTGAGAACAGCACAGATGTCTCTAAGTAACTGACAAACAGACACAGGTTTCCCTGAGTGTCAGCCTCTGCCCCCTCCCTAACACACACTCACACTCATGTACACAATAAATCACCCTGGAGTGTGATGGAAATTCCAAGAACCTCAGCATTGTCTTAACCTGTGTTCTGGTGCCATCCTGAGCCTTGACAACGTTGACTTGCTTTTAAAGTAGGTGCCATTGCATTCATTCTTCTGAGATCAATATCCCTCTGGGTCTCCCCAGCAGCTATGGTCTCTTTCTGCTTGGCCCCAAGACAATTAAGAGAATTAACAGGGAGACCATGTCCAAATAAAAGACTGGAGTTGTTGCTTTAACTTGCAGCAACTCCAGTATTTGCATTAAATTATTATTTGCTTTGTAATATTTGATCAAGCTAGGGTTAGGGACCAGATCTGACTTTTATAGAAGAGTGATGCACTCTAACAGTGACTACTATTTATTGAGCTCAAGCCTGAAGTTCTATTCATGTATTAGCTCAATTAACCCTTACAACAAGGGGAGTAGGGAGGGTCAATATTAATTAGAATTTGACTGCAGCCAGAATAAACTAAAGCTCAGGGGGTTTAGTTATTTGCCTAAGTTCACACTGATCTGCTGGCCACTGGTGGAGCCTGTTTCTGTACCAGACCTGTCTGATTTTGCACTTCCTTACCCTTTGCCATCTTTTCTTTTTTTTTTTTTTTTGAGATGGAGTCTTGCTCTGTCACCCAGGCGGGAGTGCAGTGGTGCGATCTCGGCTCACTGCAACCTCCACCTCCCGGGTTCAAGTGATTCTCCTGCCTCAGCCTCCTGAGTAGCTGGGACTACAGGTGCACACCACCATGCCCAGCTAATTTTGTATTTTTAATAGAGACGGGGTTTCACCATGTTGGTGAGGATGATCTCAATCTCCTGACCTCGTGATCCACTCACCTCAGCCTCCCGAAGTGCTGTGATTACAGGCGTGAGCCACTGCACCTGGTCCCCTTTGCCATCTTAGTTATTGTTCTCATCCCATATTCCTGTGTCTAACATTTTGGTGTGTGAGTGTGTGTGGAGGACTGATGTGTACATGTGGAGTGGGAAGCATTGGTTTGCTAGAATTTTCTAGAGCTTTTTATTCAAAGTGTGGTACATGAACCACCAGCATTGGTTTCATTAGTCAGCTTGTTAGACATGTAGAATCACAGTCCCCCGACCTGCTGGATCACTGTGTATTTTAACAGGACCCCCAAGTGAACTCTAAGTGTGTTCAAGTTTGAGAAACATGGATCTTGAGCACAGTTGTATCTCCCTGAACTTTTTTGAGAGAATTAACTGAAGCCATTAGTAGGGTTTCCTGCATAGACACATATTCAACACCTTTAGTAAAAAACAGACAAAAAGCCCGCTTCTTAAAGGAACATGCTTTACTTTGAAAGTTTGCATTTATGCTATCTTGTCTATTTAATGCTATATAATTTCAGACATAATATAGTAACTCTGCAAGACCTCCTTCCCTGTATAAAAAGATGCACTATAAGTTTTTGTAGTCATCTTTGAGGTCTGTCTGCAGTGTTCTTTATTAAAAGCGAGCAAATACTGAAGGATCCCATTTAAGTATGTGGTCTGCGGTGAAGTCTAATTTGTACCACTGGGCAAAGGTCACACAGAGGAGCTCATTAATGCACTTACGCTGGGATGAAATCAATCTCCATACTTCACCATATTGATCTGATAGCTCATTGGTGCTTCCCTCCATGAACTGGTTAGCTCACGTGTGAATGGAGATAGACAGATAGCTTTCTGGGCCTGAGAATTCTAGCTGGGGTGCCATCCAGGGCAAAAGGTGGATGCTTTTACATCCTTATTTGGGTGGCCCTTTTGGCTTCTGGTGTTAGGCTCTTGTGCTGGTATATCAGTTAGTCAGAAAAAAAGGTTTTAAAATAAATAAGTTGCTTTTCTACCATGGGTTTATTCTTTTTCTTCTGTAGTTTTTATGAATCATGTGTGCTCAAAAGTATGGATTACATTTATCTGAATACAGGCAGATGACTTGCTTTAAAGTGTAACGTTGATATTACTAAAAGACAGGTCATTTTTTTTTTTTTTTTTTTTTTGAGACAGAGTCTCACTCTCTCGCCCAGGCTGGAGTGCAGTGGCACAATCTTGGCCCACTGCAACCTCCGCCTCCCAGGTTCAAGCAATTCTCCTGCCTCAGCCTCCTGAGTAGCTGGGATTACAGGCACATACCACCACGCCCAGCTAATTTTTGTATTTTGTATTTTTAGTACAATTAGACTCCCTTGTAGTTTTAGGGATTTCACCATGTTGGTCAGGCTGGTCTTAAACACCTGACCTTGTGATCCACCCACCTCAGTCTCCCAAAGTGCTGGGATTACAGGCTTGAGCCACCGCACCCAGCCAACATAGGTCATTTCTTAATGAAAAGATACCTGCTCAGTGCAATCTTCAGGACTCAAGAGTCTCCCCTATGTTCCTTTTTGTCAAAACTCAATGCTATTGATGTATATATGTGGTTATTTAATTGCAGAAACACCGAGGAAGTAGGCTTGGTGAATCCAGCTCATAAAACACATACGTGGGTACTAATTCCTTGAAGAAATGGGCCAAAATAATTCTAGAAATGAGGTGGAAACAAGCCAACAAGCCAAATATTTCCAATTTTTAAAAGATGTATAGATTCCAGATGCAAACTGGATAAAAGCAGACTCAGATCCCTTCTAACTTTCAGACACGGTTTTCCAGAGAAACTATGAATATTGAGAAAACAGCAGCCTCCAAAGCCCCTAAGACTCGATATTTTCATTACGCTTGGTTACAAGCTCGTTGAAAAGTGTTTCCTGTTCATCCTTGAATCTCTTCCAATCAAAGCACAACGCTGTGCACATGAGCAGGTGGCTTTGTAGTCTATAGACTCCTCCGAAACTTCCTTTTCCTAGATTTTACGTCAAATTTTGCCTCGAGGAAGAGTTTGAAGCTTGAGTCTGAGGCAAGTACCTAACCCAAACTTTCACAAAATTGAATTAACCTCATTCTTTGGATGGGTATTTCTGAATTTTTAAAAACTTCTTGGCCGGGCACAGTGGCTCACGCCTGTAATCCCAGCACTCTGGGAGGCCGAGGTGGGCGGATCAGGAGGTTAGGAGTTCAAGACCAGCCTGGCCAATATGGTGAAACTCCATCTCTACTAAAAATACAAAAATATAAATACAAAAATTAGCCGGGCGTGGTAGCATACGCCTGTAGTCCCAAGCTGCTCCGGAGGCTGAGGCAGGAGAATCACTTGAACCCGGGAGGTGGAGGTTGCAGTGAGCCGAGATTGCGCCACTGCACTCCAGCCTGGGCAACAGAGTGAGATGCTGTCTCAAAAAAAAAATTGTTTATTTTTCTTTTTTTGGAGACGGATTGTTGATCTGTTGTGCAGGCTGGAGTGCAGTGACGTGATGTCTGTTCACTGCAACCTTTAAGCAGGGGTTTAAGTGAGTCTCGTGCCTCAGCCTCCAGAGTAGCTGGGGTTACAGGCGCGGGCCACCACACCTGCCTGATTTTTGTGTTTTTAGTAGAGATGGAGTTTCGCCATGTTGCCCAGGCTGGTCTTGAACTGCTGGAGTCAAGCAATCCATTTTTTTCAGCCTCCGAAAGTACTGGGATTACAGGTGTAAGCCACCGCGCCCAGCCTGGATGGGTATTTCTAAAATATACATCTATTAAATGCCACTTTTTTTTTTTTTTTTTTTGAGAAGGAGTCTCGCTCTGTCGCCAGGCTGGAGTGCAGTGGTGCGATCTCGGCTCACTGCAAGCTCTTGCCTCCTGGGTTCACACCATTCTCCTGCCTTAGCCTCCCGAGTAGCTGGGACTATGGGCACCTCCCACCACGCCTGGCTAATTTTTTTTTATTTTTAGTAGAGATGGGGTTTCACTGTGCTAGCCAGGATGGTGTCTATCTCCTGACCTCGTGATCCGCCCGCCTCGGCCTCCCAAAGTGCTGGGATTACAGGTGTGAGCCACTGCGCCCGGACAAATGCCACTTTGATTGTCAAAATGTGACTGTTCTTCAGATGAAAAAATAGCCTTTTTAGACACCAGGCACTAAAATAACTTTCAGAAAAAGTAGTGTTCTTCTAGAGTTCTCATAGATAGAAAAGAACATAAAGGAATATGTTAAACATAACAAGAAGACTGGACATATTTGTAAGATTCCAAATCCTAGGATATAATTCTGTCCCCAGCCTTTGTGAAGGCAGATGGTCACAATGAGGAAGAAGGTGTAGTTTACCCTTCAATCAGGCTCCATCTGACCTCCTTTTTAATAAAAAGAAAAAAAAAAAAAAAAAAGGATCTCACTATGTTGCCCAGGCTGGAGTGCAGTGGTATACTCATAGCTCACTGCATACTCAAACTCCTATCCTCAAGCAACCCTCCCACATCAGCCTCCTGAGTAGCTGGGACTATAGGCATGTGCCATCATGCCTATAGCTCTTTTTGAGTAATTGAAATAGCAATGAGATGCCCATAGTCCTCAATTTGAACTGTTGTGTTCAGCCTAGTGAGAAATGCATAGGCACTTCAGATAAAGTGGCATGAGACTTCAGGGAACAAATATAGAACAATGCTGCACAAATTCACCTGACCTTGAGCACCTGGCTGGATGTCCATTGGTGAATGTTGTTAGATACTCTCTCCTACGAGTGGGTTATGATTACTACTCGGTATCTTCTAAGTAAAGGTCCTTAACCATCACCAAGTAATTTTTTTTTTTTTTTTTTTTTTGAGACAGAGTCTCGCACTCTCGCCCAGGCTGGAGTGCAGTGGTGCCATCTCAGCTCACTGCAAGCTCCGTCTCCTGGGTTCACGCCATCCTCCTGCCTCAGCCTCCCAAGTAGCTGGGACTACAGGCACCTGCCACCATGCCCGGCTAATTTTTTGTATTTTTGGTAGAGACAGGGTTTCACCACATTAGCCAGGATGGTGTCGATCTCCTGACCTTGTGATCTGCCTGCCTCGGCCTCCCAAAGTGCTGGGATTACAGGTGTGAGCCACCACACCCAGCCAGCAGGTAATATTTTTAAAAAAATTTTTTGGCAGTAAAAAGTCTAATGGGACATAAATAATAGGAGAAGTACTACTAGACGAGCCTGGAAATGCTTTGGTTCTCTAACTTGTGTGTAATGGCCAGTATCATTAAGACAAGGACATGTGACAGACTAATTTGGAAATTTATTCTCATGTTGCTGCATTTTTGTTATTCTAGTTATCAATCTGCACCCATACCACAATGCTGCTTTATTTTGTTTGTTCTTTTTTGAGGTGGAGTCTCACTCTGTCACCCAGGCTGGAGTGCATGATCTCAGCTTGTGGCAGCCTCTGCCTCTGGGGTTCAAGTGATTCTCCTGCCTCAGACTCCTGCATAGCTAGGACTACAGGTGTGCGCCACCATGCCCGACTAATTTTTGTATTTTTAATAGAGATGGGGTCTCACCATGTTGGCCAGGCTGGTCTTGAACTCCTGACCTCAGGTGATCTACCTATGTCAGCCTCCCAAAGTGCTGAGATTACAGGCGTGAGCCAACGTGCCCGGCCTGTGCTGCCTTCCTGACACTCAAACACAACAGGGTAAGAGTTGTATTATAAGCTATGGAAAACAGACTGTGGTATGTATGTATGTACGACTGATATGTGGTAACAACCCTTCTCTAGGCCTGTATCTATCTACACAAGCAGAAACTGTTGGTCAGTTCAATTAAAAAAATTAACTGATTTAATGAGTTGGCTGAATTACCTTCTTGTTTGACATGAGTCAACCAGCCCACTCCAGCAAAACAGCCAACCAGCTCAGTCACTCTGTAGAAGCAGCGTGTCATTGAACAACCAAACATACAGTGCATTGTGCACAGCATAACGATGTTTCATAAATGATGGACTGCATATATGATGGTGGTCCCAACATATTATAATAATGTATTTTTACTGCCCATTTTCTAATTACACAAATACTTACAAGTATTGTACTGTAGAATAGTAACATGCTGTACAGGTTTGTAGCCCAGGAGTGATAGACTATTCCATATAGCCTAGGTTCATAGTAGGCACTACCATCTAGGTTTGTGGAGGTTCACTCTCTGCTGTTCACACAAGGGTGAAATCACCTAATGATGCATTTCTCAGAACATGTCCCCATCATTAAGCGAAGCATGACCTGCATGCATGAATAAGCATGTGTGTGAGAAGCCATGAGAATACCTCTAGAAACACAGTTCTTCTTTCTCTGAAAAATGCTTTCCCTCAAAGAACACTGCATGCTTATGGAAAATGTAAACAATTTCTTTCTATAAATATCAAACCCATTTTCTGTGTGATTCATATTTCAAATAAAACACACACAAGATCAACCACTTAAATTGGGTAGTATTTCTTTTTTTTAAAATAAACCTTTGTCAGAATATTATTTCTTCTTTTTTTCTTTTTATTGCCACTCCTCCTCTTCAGAATATTATTCCTATTGTATGAAATCCAAAAGCAATGGGAAGGGATACAGTTCTCTCTTTCCCCCTTCTTACGAGGGAGAAAAAAAGAACTCCCTTCATCACTCACCTCTGTTAGAAATGCATTCCGTTAATACAAAGAGTATTTCTCCCATTTTATGATGAGAATAATTGGGAAAAAGAAATTCAATACTTTGTCTTTCACTTCTCAGCCACCTTTGGGGAACTTATATTTTGTATATCAGGATGGCTGTGCTATGCATAACTTCTTACAGATCTTGATGTGTTATCTTTCATCATTATATTCAGATATAAACCCAATAGTTGTAGAGATTACTAACAGTGAGTAAAGGAAAGGCTATCTAGAAATATGGAAGACATAAAGGGATTGTCTTGGGACTGACCTACAGAGTCCTTGCCTCATGGGGACAGATTCAACAGGGAAATGCTGATGTCTTAGGAAGGGAGTGTGTAGGGGGTGTGTATGTTGGGTGGGAATGGGAGAGGCAGTATAGTATCATAGCCTGCATATTCTTCTCCTTTAATCTAGAATAGGAAGAATATGAAAGTAGAGGTAATAGGAAATATGCCATAAGACACACCCTCTTCAGACAGTGCAAAAGAGCTAGGTGTGTTTTTGCTAAAAATCTAGCTAATGTGATTCTGATTTCAAAATCATTACCTTGCAGCTTGTGTAGAATGTTTTCCCCTGTTTAACTGGCCAGGTCAAGGAAACTAAAATATTGGTCAAAACTTGTGCCTTACAATGTTGTGAATGATGTTTCCATGTCCCTCCTTTTGAGATTTAAGCTATCTAATGGGAGTGGGTGCCTATACTCCACCCTACCGAGCTGTAAGCAGTTGTAAGAGGAGCCACTGACAACTTCACCTCCGAGTCTTCTGGGACTGAGACCCAGAATAAATGCTAGGCCTCAGTTCATCTCCCATCCAGAATCACTTTCTCTGTCTTTCCCCCAAATTGGAAGGAGCATCTATCTAGATTTTATGTCCAGATAATTCCAAGGTTCTATCATTTGGTATCTATGGTTTTGTATTTTGTAAACTTCCAAAGGACTTCATTTCCCAAATCACAAATTTCTTTACATTTGAAATAGAGAAATCAAATTACCATTAATGTATTTACTTGCAGGAAAGAAACTGGGCAATATTATATTTAAAAACATAACTTACAGAAAAAAATAGGAAGATTGTTCTTTATTCTTATATGAAACAGGCATAGTGAAAGAGCACCGGGCTTGGATTCAGAACACCTGGATTCCCATCCTGTTTCTGGCACCTGAGTAGCCTTATATAAACCACAGCCCACCTAGCCTGAGTTTCCTCTTCTATAAAATGATGTAGTTGAATGAAATGTAGCTATCAGATACTTTCAGCATTGATTCAGCAAATATTAATTAAGCACCTGCTGTGAACCTAGTACCAGGGTGTGATTCAGCATGTAACAGAATGGGGGTGTCCCCAGTGCAGGTAATGAAATAGGAGACCATTCACAGTGTCAAAGACAGAAAATTAGATACGACCTATTACTGTTAACATGCTATGTTTAGGGCACTGGCATAAATATTTCCCACTAAATATTCTACACTATTAAGAAATATTTAACAAAGCAAAAATTGTTTTGTTTACCTAGACTTAAACTTTCTGTAGTTTAGGGCCAAACTTCAACTGTTGGAGCTCCATCTTCAATTGCTACTACTTTCTATGAATCCATTTCTGGGAATCTCTGAAGGCATAGACTGACTGTACACTTAGCACTGTGACATTAAGGGGAAATTTAAATTGTGTGAAGGGACAAATCCTCTACTTGTCCCTGGGGAACTGAGCAGAGGAATTCTCCCAGGAGCCTTTGTACCCAGAGAATTCCCATCACTGAATGGTCCTTAGGGACCTCTGCTTTACCTCTGCCCTAATTTTGGTTGTACTTTTGGTGAGTAATATTTAGGCCACTCGAATTCTTTTCTCCTTTCTTTGGCCAACTGCCTGATGGAAGCAGCCAGCCAAAAAGGACCCAAGGACATTTTAGCCTCTATAAGCCTTTTTTTTTTTTTTTTTTTCCTGGCTTTGTAAAGCAATCTATAAAGGAAGAAGTTGCATTAAACGACCTCAAGGGAGCCACAGAGCATGCCCTCTGGAATATCCCTCACCTTCTCCCTTTCTTCTTAACCCTACTATGCCAAGGACCTTCATTGTGCATCTATTTTACAAGCTGGAGGGCAACCAAAATCTTCCTTAATTTATGCCATAATCACTGATATCCAGATGATAGGTCTGCTGCACACCTGAAATTCTTTTATTTTATTATATTTTTTGAGATGGAATCTTGCTCTGTCGCCCGGGCTGGAGTGCAGTGGCGCTATCTCAGCTCACTGCAACCTCTGCCTCCCAGGTTCAAGCGATTCTCCTGCCTCAGCCTACCAAATAGCTGGGACTACAGGCACGTGCCACCACGCCCGGCTAATTTTTGTATTTTTAGTAGAGACGGAGTTTCACCATGTTAGCCAGGATGATCTTGATCTCCTGACCTCGTGATCCACCCACCTCGGCCTCCCAAAGTGCTGAGATTACAGGCGTGAGCCACCGCGCCTGGCCACACCTGGAATTCTTTTTTGGCTGATGGCATTGTTGCCTTTAAGGCAGTGTCTGGAAAATGAGAATTACAAACATAACCTCATTATGCTATTAGAAAAATGACCATCATATTCACAACTGCCTTCTTGACATTCCAAGCAACCCAGAGGAAAATATATCAAGCTGAGAAGGATTCTGTTTTCATTACTTGAATATTATCTGCCAGGTTAGACATGTGAGAACATTGCTTTAATTATACATAAGAGATTTCTAAACTGGAGAACAGGAAACATGTAGTGGTCATAAACGAAACAATACCCAGAAAGAGAAGGCACTGGAAAATATTTCTCATTAATCTACTTTAAAATATTTCTTTTCTAGCTCATGAACATTTTGCATCACCTGAAATATTTTCCTTCGTACTTCATTTAGTACCTTTCATATTTTGCTTTTATTTATTTATTTATTTGGATTTCAGTTTAAGTATTTTTAACAGGATGTCTGCTATGTGGTGTTTTTAATAGGGTGTCTGTTAAGTTTTAGTTCTTTGCCCAAAGTTACCTGGTTAGTGAGAATACCAAGATGGGTGCCCAGGTCTCTGAGCTCCAAAGCTATGCATTTCCTTATAGTGTTTAACAGCCCTGGCATCTACTATAATGCAGCCTGGCATCTACTATAATGCAGCCTAAAATATATGCATTCTCTCTGTTTCTGTATTGTCTTGATTTATCTTTGTAATAAAACAGACCATTAGAAAGTTGTGCTCTAGGACCAAATCATCTTGGCCCTTCTTAACATTGCCATCAGCGTACACTGAGGGCATTCAAAGGAACACTCTCTGTGAGGCTAAAATATCGTATCTACTGTGGGGATATTGTTAGAGCCCTGTTTACATAATCTGGAATTCTCTGTCTTGGAAAAACCCACAAATTTTGCTCAGGAGTCCAGTAGTAGGAGAAGCTGTTTTGCAAATAACTGCTTTGATTGTTATATCATGTACAAATAGAAATCATGTCAGTAATGGTGCTCTGGCTGCAAGGAACCAAATTGTGGCTCATTTGCAACGACTGAAACAACCCTTTTGAAGCTTATTTTGGGGCTGATCCTGATCCTTGGCTTTGACTTATTTTCCTGCCTTTATTTCCCTTTATCCTCATGTCTTCATTTATCCCATTCATCTTATATGTGAGTTTATTCATCTCACATATAAACTGCTTCCAAATCTTTTCTTAAGGATGTGACATTATCCATATCTATATATGCATACATACAGATATTTACTGTTGAATTATTGGTTCCACAGAGTGTAATACTTTGTATGCTTCCTGATGCACTAAGTATTTTGCAGGGCTATGTCTTGTTGGTCCAATTCATTTATAAGTTCCTTGAGGATAACAAGTAGGTGTTATATTCATTCAAGTCTTGAGAGTCCCCAGCACTAATCTATGTTGTTTGATTTATTGTTGATTAGGGTATATCCACAATCTGAGAAGATAAATGATTCCTAGGTTAAACATGCCCTTGTACAAATCATCCTTGTTCATACCAGTGTCAAAAAATCAGAGGCTAGGTAGGCTATGAAGTTTGTCAGTACACGAATTCCTATGTTCTTTACTTTGCAACTTCATGAAAGAGTCATCCTACCGCACTAGCTGAATCATCATGTTGAGCACAACTCTTAAGGGAAGTATGGGAAAGCTAACCCAGGAGTGGCAGAGACCTCCTTTTCCTCCTCTATCTTAACATGTGTACATGCTTTGACTTTGAAGCAATGGAATGTGATTGATTCCATAAGCCACTTGCAAAAATAGTCCCATTACCTGTTAGTGCTCACCTTAATCAGATCATATAAATTATATGTGGCTATATATGGAAACATAAGAAACAGAAAAGTCTACCAGGACTGCGGTGACCAAATTCCTGAGTCCCCAGATATGATGAACTTATCATTAGTTTGTAATTAATTGATATTTCAACAAGAAGCTTTTTGAAACGTGGTTAAGAGGAAGAATAAAAGCTGGCCAAACTTTGTCCTTTGGTTTGACAAATTCTGAGAAGGTAGCTATAATTCTATGCAAAAGAAGCAGACTAAATTACATTATATACCCTGGTGATTATATGTTCTTCACAGTGCTGTTTAACATTTACATACAATACTGTAAACCTCAAAGCTGTCTCTCACTTATGTAATTACCTCACAGTTATATAAATGAAAAACCTGACATTTAATAAGTGATACTAGCATATCTTTATATATAAAGTAGTGTTACATTTAACATCCCTGGGGGCTAGGTATACCGTGTATACCATGCAGATGGATGTTCTGGAAAAATGAAACTTAACTTTGGAAACATTACACTTTGAAAGAATTTTAAAAACTTTTGATAAAGACTCTCTAATACAAATCGCACCATTCCATGACTTTTTAAACAGAGGATTTGATAAGCCTGTTCCCAATGACTTGTCATGGTTGCGAATGCTCACTGTTGGACCCTGGGTTACAGAGTGGTTCCTTTAGCGGTTCCTGAAGTCTAGGCCTCTGACTGAGTGACTCTGGATTGAGCTGTTCAAGAAGCAGAGGACCAGCCTGTTTTGTTTTCTGTCTCCCCCTTCTGCTGACAGCTATCGTGTTCATTTCCCAACTGCTGCTCTACTCGTTCACTTTACACCTAAACATGTGAACGTCGGCCAGGACCGAGGAGGCCCTGCTTCCCTGGAGATTAAGGATGTCAGCTGAATGACAGCCACTAACCTCCACCCCTACCTCTGCTTCACTTCCAATTTTACTTCCCTTTACTCCCATTCCCAATTTATGAAGTTCCAAAAATCTGGCCCCCAAGACAATGAAAGCTTATTTTGTACAATTTAATTTTCAGTCTATATGCACTCAAGTTTTGAACCCCTTACTCTAAGAATTTTGCACAACCTAAATCCATTAATGCAGGTTAACATATTACAAAAGGTTACATGAATATAGGAATAATAGTATGGGATGGAGTTGATCAGGGAAGACTTCCTGAAGGAGACGCCTTTTAGAATCGTTTCTCAATGCATTGATGGATATTTTAGGTAAGGTATAATGCTATATGTCTTGTTGCTAGGACCATGAACTCTTCAAATATTGGCTCTGCTGCTTATTTGCTGTGTGACATATGGAAAGTTACTTAACTTTTCTACCTCAGTTTCCTCATTGGTAAAATGAGGATTATAATAAATTCTGCTTCATCGAGTTGTTGTGAAGATTAAATGAGTTCATGCATGTAAAACTCTTTTTTTTTTTTTTTGAATTGGAGTCTCACTCTGTCACCCAGGCTGGAGTGCAATGGAGTGGTCTTGGCTCACTGCAACCTCTGCTTCCCAGATTCAAGCAATTCTCCTACCTCAGCCTCCCAAGTAGCTGGGATTACAGGCACATGCCACCACGCCGGGCTAATTTTTTGTATTTTTGGTAGAGAGGGGATTTCACCATGTTGGCCAGGCTGGTCTCAAACTCCTGACCTCAGGTGATCCACCCGCCTTGGCCTCCCAAAATGCTGTAATTACAGGTGTAAGCCACCGTGCCTGGCCTGCATGTAAAGCTTTTAGGATAGTGCCTGAGAGTACAATGTAAGGGTTTCCCAATAGCGGTAGTAGAAGTAACAAGTCATAAGCAAGATAACTACAGCAAAGAGGCAATGCTTACCAAAGAACTAGGATGTAATAAGAGCTGAAGTTGACATGGGAAAGGACATTTAAAGAAAAACTTCTCCATCTTTTTCATTATATAGCTCATATTTTCAAAATAATATTTACATGTCACAGCAGTATCAACAAAGCGGGTTGCTCACAGTCTGAGGCAACTGCCCCCAGTTTCTGGCTGCCGCAGGCCAACCTAGGCTGGAGGAGAAGTAGGCACACGGATAATCTACTCCCAGCATACACTGATTAGGGAGATCTGGTTTGGTGAAGATTTTTGAAGAGAAGTCTAGGGAATTTGGAAAAGGTGATTGTCCAAAGGAACAGTGTGACCAAAAGAGATAGTTGTAGTAACTGTATATGATAAAACAGAACAAGAGGGAGAAGTATGGAGATGGTGTAGGTCCAGATTCTGGGGGACTACTGGGTGTGATGTAGATGGGAGATGAAATGAATGAAAACTGGGGTTTGGTGGGAATAGAAAAGAGAGAGTCCAGATATGGCAAAAGGAGGTTAGGGGGAGGTCCTTTGTGCTCCATTGGAGAAACATGGAAAGGGGCCAGCATAGCTCAGTTATCCAAGGAAGTGTTGATAGATAGGACTTTGTATTATGGAACAGCAGCAGCACAATTAGAAAGCACATTGGAATCACCCCCAGTTATCTCTGGGCAGGGAAGAACTTCTGGTTATAAATCTATTGAGTATTGCAACAATTGTCTAGGGCGTTTTACTGGCTCTTAGTTCTCTTGTACAGTAGTGTTTTTAGTGCTTGTTTAATCATTGTTAATGTGAAATCATTTTTTCTTGGACTTTGTAGCAGTTTATTATAGAGGTTGCAGATAATCATCAGTGTTTTTTATGAAAACAGTAAAGGATTAATGCAGTTGTGTGTCTGTCCTGCCCAGAGCAGGTTCTCATTAAGATATGTTAAGTTGATTTTGATTTGTTTGGGTTTTAATTTTTCTCTCCCGTCTTCAGAACAAACTTGTATAAATGTCATCATTGTTACAAAAAGAGATAGAAATTCATCTTTAGGGATTTTTTTTTTCTTTTTGCCAGAAAGAAAAAAAGAAGGAATAATAGCTGGACTTAATTTGTAATGATTCTGAAGTATCTTCAAAATCATTTTCTTTCCTTTTCTATTTTTTTTGAGACAGAGTCTCACTCTGTCACCCAGGCTGGAGTGCAGTGGTGCGATCTCGGCTCACTGCAACCTCCGCCTTCTAGGTTCAAGCGATTCTCCTGTCTCAGCCTCCGGAGTAGCTGGAATTACAGGCACGTGCCACTATGTCCAGCTAATTTTTGTATTTTTAGTAGAGATGGAATTTCATCATGTTGGCCAGGCTGATCTCGAATTCCTGACCTCAGTCGTCTGCCTGCCTTGGCCTCCCAAAATGCTGGGATTACAGGCGTGAGCCACCATGCCTGGCCTTTTTTTTTCTTTTTTGAGACAGAGTTTTGCTCTGTTGCCCAGACTGAGTGCAGTGGCGTGGTCATGGCTTACTGCAATCTTTACCTCCTGGGCTCAAGGTATCCTCCAGCCTCAGCCTCCTGAGTAGCGTGAACCATATGCATGTGCCACCATGCCTGGCTAACTTTTTATTTTTTTTTTGTAGAGACAGGATCTTACTATGTTGCCCAGGTTGGTCTTGAATTCCTGGATGCAAGTGATCCTCCTACCTCAGCCTCCCAAATTGTTGGGATTACAGGCATGTGGGCCACCTTGCCCAGTCTCATTTTTTTTTTCCTACATTATACTTTGTTCCAAGAGCATTCTAACAGGAAACACTGAGAAAGAGAGAGAAAAACAAAGTGATTCTACAAGTTAAAACCTGCTTCAGCACATCCTTCTCTGACCCCCGGGAAGCCTCCCCAAGAAATGGAATGGTATAAACTACTCCTGTTTTCCTTGTGCATATGGCATTATAATAATGGATTCACACTTCTGTCTCCTCTCATTGGAGTGTGAGTTTCATGAAGGCAGGGATTGTATTTTAATACTCTGTTTTCCCTCAAGTTTCTAACACAAGACTTGACACACCAAAATTAACGATCAGAAATAAGAAATTAGTTCATGTCTACTTAAAACTACCAGTCCATATTGTAGAATGTTTTCTTTAAAAATCTCTTTAAGTTTAATCACTGGCCAGACCCCGGGGCTCATACCCATAGTCCCAGCACTTTGGGACACCAAGGCAGGAGGATACCTTGAGTCCAGGAGTTCGAAACCAGGCTGGGCAACATAGTGAGACCTCGTCTCTACAAAAAAGAAAAAAAATTAGCCAGCATGGTGGTGAGTTCTGGTGGTCCTAGCTACTCAAGAGGCTGAGATGGGAGAATTGCTTGAGCCCAGGAGGTCAAGGATCTATGATGTCAACTTTAAAAAGCCTCTGCAATAAGGAAAGTAAAATAACAGCTTGCTGGACTATTAAAAGGCAAATGGGAGGGGGCCACAAAAAGGTTTTGATAGGCTAAATGTGAGCTTGACAAAGGTCTACACATTTTTCTTCTAATTATTGGCCAGATTCACTCTTTTTTTTTTTTTTTTTTTTTTTGAGACAGAGTCTTGCTCTGTGGCCCAGGCTGGAGTGCAGTGGTGCCATCTTGGCTCATTGCAACCTCTGCCTCCTGGGTTCCAGTGATTCTCCTGCCTCAGTCTCCTAAATAGCTGGGATTACAGGCACCCGCCACCATGCCCAGCTAATTTTTTGTATTTTTAGTAGAGATGGGGTTTCACTATGTTGGCCAGGCCGGTCTCGAACTCCTGACCTTGTGATCCGCCCACCTCGGCCTCCCAAGGTGCTGGGATTACAGGCGTGAGCCACCATGCCCGGCCTAGATTCACTCTTCTTATGAAAAAGTACAAGTTTCTAATGATTAACTTTCTGGGTTGTGGGAAGTTGTGCTTCATAACAATATGGGACTTGTATTCCTTTACACTCTCATCTATAATATCAATATAAATAGTTTCTCTGATAAGTAACTAGGTTTCTGAGATAAGCCCTTCCTTTTATTATAGCTGATAACACAAGATTATATGAGGTGGTATTGCTAACCACTAGTGAGAGGTTTTGCTATATAATGTGGAACTTACACTTCCTTGGTCTTCTTCCCAGAACTGCCTAGATGCCACTCTAAATTGTTTATTGACAGCATTAATACCTGGAGAATTTGCTTAAAAGAAGGAGATTATTTTTCTCCCCTTCCTTCTTCTATCCCCACACCCATAACTCTGTTTTTCTTAAAAAATTAAAAATCTTCAAAATTGTCAACATTGCTCAATTGTTGAAAACCAGGGAACAGGCCAGCCATCACATTTACCCTATTTTTTTATTCATAGAGCTGCGTAAAAACTGTTATCCAAAGCACCGTGAAGCTGCACACTCACCAATTTCAAGATAATATAAAATATCACATAATCAATTATGGAAAATAATGAAATGGAATGTTGGCATAGAAAACCTCCTCGGACAGTATTAAAACAAGGAATCAATTGGTCAAGTAGGGGGGGTTGGGTGTTAAAATTACAATCAGTCAAGTCTTTACCAAGGGCCAGCTGTGAGTGCAGACCTGCAGGGCACGTGTGAGAGGGGTCAGATGCAAGTTGCTGAGGTAGTCACTGCCCTGTAAAGATTGTCATTAATTCTACAAACAATGAAAGAGTTGTTTGCTTATGTTGTGGGCTAGGTGCACAAGATACACAGAAAACTGCAGAAGTAAAAGTAATTCAGTCATTTGTTCCTTCATTTAGCAAGCATTTATTAAGTGGCTTTTTTTTCTGCCAGGAACCATGGAAGACACTTGGGAGCTGTAGCTTCAGAATCTGTCCCTGCCCTCAGGGAAGGCAGAAGAATAGGCAAACAATCATAATACTTTGCAAAAGCAGGGAGATTATAGGAGATGCCCTGTTAGACACAAAGGAAGACAGGATAACGTGAACAGCACAGAATATAAAAAAATGAAGTACTAATTACAGGAAACAGGCTCAATTTCACCTATTCCTACAATTTTTAGAGAAGCAGAAGAACAGAGGATATGCAGATTTTGAAGTGTGTCCTCAGCATCCTAAAAGAAAAGAAATCTAGGAAAAATCAGACTGTTTTTTGTTTTGAGACAGAGTCTTGTTCTGTCACCCAGGCTGAAGTGCAGTGGCACGATCTTGGCTCACTGCAACCTCCACCCTCTGGGTTCAAGCAATTCTCCTGTCTCAGCCTCCCGAGTAGCTGGGATTATAGGCGCTTGCCACCAGACCTGGCTAATTCTTTAAGAGACGGGGTTTCACCATGTTGGCCAGACTGGTCTCGAACTCCTGGCCTCAAGGGATCTGCCCGCCTCAGCCTCCCAAAGTGCTGGGATTACAGGCATGAGCCATGGCACCCGGCATCAGATTCTTGTCTTACAATTTTAGTATGCCTTAATTGTGGCAAGGTCTTGTTACCATAACTATTTCTGTCAAGTTATATATGAAGGACAAGAACCATCAAATGCAAATGAAGAGGAAGACCCCTTGATGAGATGGCTCTAGAAGACATACTTCTGTGTGTGAGTGTGTGTGTGTGTGTATGTGTCAGGGTCTTGCTCTATCACCCAGCCTGGAAGGCAGTGGCACAGTCATGCCTTACTTTAGCCTCAACCTCCTGAGCTCAAGCAGTCCTCCCACCTCAGCCTCTGGAGTAGCAGGTGTGTGCCACCACACTTGGCTAATTTTTACATTTTTTTGTAATCTCCCTATATTGCCCAGTCTGGTCTTTAACTCCTGCACTCAAGTGATCTTCCCACCTTGGCCTCCCAAAGTGTTGGGATTATGGCTGTGAGCCACCACACCTGGCTGACATACTTCTCTTAATTTTCACCCACCTTTTCTCCTTTTGTTCATGGCCAGCAGATAGTCTCAGTTCTTCCATTTTTCCACCTGCAAAATGGGAATAATAAATTTTCTTGTTGTATAAATAGGTTCTTTTTTTTTTTTTTTTTTTTTTTTTTTGAGACGGAGTCTGGCTCTTAAGCTGGAATCCTTTTTAGGTGTCCATAAATAGACTTTGGGGATTCTACAGTCCCCCACCCACTTGGAAATTTGATGCAACATTAACATGTATGGTAATTGTTAATAGGGAGCCAATTTCAAAGTAAAGTATTTTGGGCTTCCCTGAAATAAGTGCTAAATACTAATACTTCACATCACAGAAGAACAACATAACAAAACCAAATTACCATCATCATAGACTAATATATCTGAAATAAGATGCTGATAGTGTATGAGAATATAATAAAACCCAGAGAGAGCAAAGTGCACCTGGCTTTGAAATCACTTCTTAGCACCTGAGAGGATCAGTTCCTGGAATCTGCTGTGCGTGCAATGACATGCATATTGTTAGGACGTTAGGCCGCAGCTCCTTGGGTCAGCTGTTGGCAGGGAACATTTGGGCAGATCTGCATAAGCTGCTGCCCACCACCTGGATTGTAAAACCACATGCCATTCTGGAGACTTTCCTTCAAAGAAAAATGTGAACTCTCACTGTCAGCTAAACCACTAAATACTGTTTGGGTGAACATTCTCCCGCACCAGAATCATTTTCAAAAAGGCAGTGACTGCATTTATCTTGTCCACCCTTATATGCTAGGGCCTGGCACTTATAACCACCAAAGAATTGGCTCTCAACAATAGCTATTTACTTAATGAATGTAATTGTTTTGGTCAGAACATACTTACTGGTTTGAAACATTTCTGATGGACATGTGCTCGGGGATGCCTTTTCCTGATCACAGAGCTTGATTATGGCTTCGATTTCTGTAAGTAATTTCTTTTTCTCTTCTAAACAGCACTTACATGATCCTCCAGTTGGGAGCCTTCTGTTAGTTGTTATTTCTGCATTTGTGTGTTGCTTTACACTTCACAAAGGGCTTTCCCATCCATTATCTCATTGCATCTTCACAAGACTTGCCCCATATATTTTTAGCTGAGAAAATATAAGGCTGGAGAATTAAGCAGCTTGGCCAAGCTCTCATAGCTAGAAAGTGTGGAACTGTGCCTCAAATCCTTGTTTTTGCTCTACGTTTGGTACTTTCTTGAGCTCACTGTGTCCTGAACTTGTGGAAATAAAGTTAGCCAGAAACTCTTATCACTACTAATATATCAGTGACAGCTATTCAGAGTCTTATGGAATGGCCACATAAAAATGAATTTAATAAAGTGAGTTAAATGTATTTGTTTTATAAAATTCTAGAGCCTCTTGATATAATTTGGAGACAGCCTAGATTGTGAGAAGGAGAACGAGAATTCTTATTTTGAGATGGAATCTTGCTCTGTCACCCAGGCTGGAGTGCAGTGGCGTGATCTCTGCTCACTGCAATCTCTGCCTCCCAGATTCAAGTGATTCTCCTGCCTCAGCCTCCTGAGTAGCTGGGATTACAGGTGTGCACAACGACGCCTAGCTAATTTTTGTATTTTTAGTAGAGTCAGGGTTTCACCATGTTGGCCAGGATGGTCTCAAACTCCTGACCTCAAGTCATCTGCCCGCCTCAGCCTCCCAAAGTCCTAGGATTACAGGCATGAGCCATTGTGCCTAGCCAATAAGTCTTTAGACACACTCCTGAACCTCTCTGACACCCCTGTTTTCTCATCTGAAAAAATGGGTACCAGTTCTGCTAACTTCAAAGGCATGTTTTGCACGTCAAATCTAAAATACACAAAAACTCTTAAAAATATTACATAACATATAAATGTCAGTTGCTTTTTCAATGATGTATAGTGTGTGTCTAAACATGGCCATCACATTTGGGTACACCAAGGTTTTTGTCCGGTAAACATCACAAAACAAAAAGTAAACTGATACAAATAGCTATAGAAATGGAGAAATATGCTGTCCATATTTAAATATGAGGACTGGACATGAGACAGATGTGCATTTGTCATTGAAGAATGCAGTTCCCTGGAGGGGAAGGTGGAACGTGCATAAGATCCCTGTTATAATGTAGCACTTTTCATTGTAATCCTCATAGCAACCTTGTCAGGAAGATACTTACTGTTCTTGGGCCCGTTTTTCAGATCAGAAAACTGAAGTTTAGAGAGTTTGTGGCAAAATTGTCCAAATTATAAAAGAAATTCCAGTTAGCACCGACATCATGCTTGGTGAGTGTTCTCTTCAGTCCAGCACAATTGGACTTTCAGTTAACACTGGTTACAAAATGGGCTGTATGTCTTTGTCTCCAAAAGTCATATGGGCTGTAATGCTAATTTTCTTTTATATTAATTCTTTTGGCTTGGCAGTTTGCTAATATCTATGTACTATTTCAGCTTCACTTTAATGTACTGTATTCACTTTTAGATATATAAGCATAGGCAATCTGGGGTCATTCTAATGGGGCCTACTCAAGACAACCTGAGGCACCTGGACCTAACTCTAATAGCTCTATTAATGTTAGGTAGACCAACTTAATGGAGTGCATTCTCCTAGCAGTTCATTGATTATAAATACTTAGCTTAAGTACCTACATGTGTCCTAAAAAAACTATTTGTCCGAATGAAAATCCTGATTTTCAGGAGCAGTGATATGAATTCTGGGCACCTGCGCTTCAGTGACCATGGGTGGAGACTTTCTTGTTTATATGTAGTCCTCTTATGTTGAAAATTACACAAAAACAAAAAAGTAGTGAATAACAGTGTCATTTTTTGTTTTTTTGTTTGTTTCTATTTCTTTTGCAGGTTGATGACCAAATGAAGCTGCTTCAGAACTGCTGGAGTGAGCTCTTAATCCTCGACCACATTTACCGACAAGTGGTACATGGAAAGGAAGGATCCATCTTCCTGGTTACTGGGCAACAAGTGAGTGTGGAGACCAAAAAAAAAAAAAAAAAAAAAAAATAGCGTCTTTTTATTAAGCATGTTCAGAATGGCCGAATTTAACTAGGTCAGAAGCACTCTTGTGCTTTGAAAGGGAGAGATTGGCTGCCAATAATTTAGAAAAGATGACTTGGTGCACTCTGTTCCTGCTCTGATGATTATAGTTAAACTTGTAAAAGCAAACATAATCATGAACATTCTGCTGCTTCCAGTCTGCTGGGACTGAAAGTCCTGCTTACAAGTGTCCAAAGAACTGGTAAATCAAATGTAATGATTAGTACCCAGGTTTTCATTTTCCTCGAGCTTCTGCTTTAACCCAAGACACTTGTTTGTCAGTTATAAGGTTTGTTTAAAACCTTATAACTTGTGGAGTCCTTACTATTTTGGAACAATATTGGTGAACGAGATGGATTTGGATGTCATGAATAATTGAAATAGTTGGTATAAAGGCAAATGAGAAGGGAGGGGAATTTCAGTTTTCAAGATCCAGTCATTCAAATGAAAGATAGAAAGAAAAAAATTACTGTTAGGTCCTACATCTTTCTGAACAGATATTTGTTTGATCAACAAATATTTATTGAGCATCCTATTCTGTGCTAGTTACTTTTTTGGGGCTTTGGTGTTTATTAGTGAACAAAATAAAAAGGTTCCTGCCCCCGCGGAACTTAATGTTGTAGCAGGGAGAAGCTGACATTAAACAATAATCCTAAGAAACAAGCCTGTAATATGTTAAAGGTCAAAGTGCTATGGGAAAAAAAAAGAAAGAACCAATGAAAAGAAAATCAACACTCATCCACAGACATGTGTTGCAGTGTGACCCATAAGTTGCACTGTGAAATAGGAGTGGTTGGTTGGCTTTATTGGAAATGTAACATTTGAGCCAAGTCTTAAAGGAGGAGAGACAGCTTTGTGAATGTCTTCGGAGAGAGTCTACTTAATGGACCTAACCACAACTTTACAGGAATTTAGGCAAGTCTCTCCAGTTTCTTACCCTCCATTCTACAAGTGATGTGCTATTTAAATAAATGTGTGGGACACAGTGATTCCTTCAATCCTTTGGATCATACCTATTCAGGGCACCACTGCATTGTTCAGCAATGGTGACTTCAGTACTCAGGCACCATGATCTTTTACGTCCAGCCATAAATGTTTATGTGCTGTGAAACCACAGCAGTGCTATTTGGAAATGAAGGGCTGTCTCCACATCATTTGCTGTATTATTAATCAAAATTTCCCAATCAAATTAAAAGCAAGCACTATTTCAGAGTTTTTGCAAATTGGGTCAATTCAAGCATCTCCATCACTATCTGGTCCTTGCTATCTGCACCTCTCAGGAGAAAAGCATTGCAGAGGAGAAAATAAAGTCTCAATGGGTTTGACTTCCTGTGCTTTCAAATTTTTGTTTGGCATTTTCATTCTGGGACCCAAGTCTTTGGAGAAAATGTACCCATTTTCAGAGTCTAATCATTGGGTGTGCCTCCCATCTTCACCGAACTAGGAGCTGCATTGGAAGTACAAGACTGTGCCCACAAATTAATTTGATTTCATTTCCTTCTGAGTTTCAGAAATGAAATGGGTTTGTGCCATTCTTTTTCTCAAAGCACTTCCATTCCTGCTCTTTAGAAATATTTCTTATTTCACATTTCATTTTGCCTTAAGTGCTGCCCGTGGGTGAGGGTAATTACTATTTAAAAAGTAGAGAAAAGTGCATTTCTTGCTGTCTGATTTTCAAAACCAAGAACAATCAAGGAATGGATGGTATTATAGTTTTTCGGATCAATTACTGGTGCTTTGTGTTTTGTCATCAGAACTGAATGAAGAACTCCGTGGCGGAGAAATAGTCATTTCCTTATATGTTTCCTGCAGCCTGGATTCTTCTAGCTCCCCTCCCCACCCTTTAAAGTGTGCCACAGGTCTGTCAGAACCCCTCCCTTCACTTTTTTCATCCAGTCCAGTGACTACCCTAGTAATGTCCAGTGACTACCCTAGTAATGATTAGTTGTAATCAGACGTTCTCATTTATGGCAATTATGGTAGACGTCTTTATTTTCTTTTGCAGAATATCTAGACAAAACGTTTTGAATTTATCTCTGTGCTTCTTGCGTTTCATAGGATGGAAGCAAAAGTGCTACAAAGGAAGACTTCAAAAGCCTATAACCTCTCTATCAGAATGAGACAGATATCTTAAAGCAGGGTCATATACATGTACTTCTTTTATATCCTCACAGTACCTGGCACAAAGCTGAATATGTTGGGCACATGATAAATATTACCTGATTGAACTAAATGAGAACTATTGTATCTCTCCTGGTTGCTTGATTAAAACAAATTAAGTATAATTTTTTTTGAGAATTATAAATACTTCCCTGAGTGTAAAAATGGGAAAATTAGATTTTTGCTAGAACAACAATACATTACTTAGTGTACACAAATTTTAAGAAGGTAGTTAAAACAATGATGAGTGGAAGGAAAGGAATATATTAAGTATAAGAGTAAAGCAATATGCTAGAGGAAAAGAGGATTTATAAAAAAGAGGCCAGGCACAGTGGGTCACGCCTGTAATCCCAGTGCTTTGGGAGGCTGAGGCGGGCGGGTCACTTGAGGTCAGGAGTTTGAGACCAGCCTGGCCAACATGGTGAAGCCCCATCTCCACTAAAAATACAAAAAAATTAGCCAGGCATGGTGGCATGCGCCTGTGGTCCCAGCTACTTGAGAGGCTGAGGCAGGAGAATCGCTTGAACCCAGGAGGCAGAGGCTACAGTGAGCCAAGATTGTGCCACTGCACTCCAGCCTTGGCAACAGAGCGAGACTCCATCTCAAAAAAAATAAAAAATAGAAAAGAGGTGGAAGCTAGGAGATATATATATATATACACACACACACAAACATATACATATATACATATATATACACATATATATACACACACATATATATGATATGAAAGTAGTTGAAGGAAGCAAAAAAAAAAAACTGCTTCCTGTTATGTTTATAATCCAATAACAGTTGAGCTGTGGTTAGAGTATATTTTCTTTACTAGTGCAGACCATGTGCTCTCTGGTGTGTGTGTGTAAAATTCACACATACAAGTGTAATTTGGAATTGGAACAACCTGTTTTCATGTCTCCATTCCAAAACTTCCTGGCTACGTCATCTTTAGCAAGTCGCTTTACCTTTTGAGGTTCAGTGTCCTCGCCTGTCCAGTGGCAACTATGATGTTATCTACCAGAGAGAACTGCAGTAGGAATTACAGGACGTATGCTGTGAAATGCTGACACAAAAATTAGAAGTCATCAAAACTAGGCTAGAGCAAGGGTGACATTTATGGAGTCAACAACCCCACGAAGAATGGACTATTATCCCTCTTTGGCAGATGAGGAACCAAGGCAAAGAGAGATGAAGTGGTTGATTCAAGGTCAAGACCCATCTAGTAAGTGGTAGAACAGATGGTCAGATCGAGGCCAACTAGTGCCAGAGTTTGTGTTCTTTACCAACATGCCCCCAACTCACAGATGCTGCAGAGCTTGCCTTCACACTGGCATTTAATTTGGTCTTCATGTGTAATTCCAGTGCATGACAGACTCTACGGAAATTCCAAGCAAAACAAATTCATTTCCTTTTTTATTGAGACTAAATGGATATGCTTTTTTTGTGGTTTAGTTAGTAGTTTGTTTTTGGGAGAATTTTCTATATGGCATTGTAAGCACATTGTTACAGTACATTTAAGTTATTCAGAAGCAATTTTAATGTGATTGTTGCTTAGTGTTATAAAATTATTTTAATATTAAGAAAAAACTAAAACTAAGAAAAAATCACTCATAATGCCACCACTTGAATCAACTTTTTGTTGAATTATCTTCCAATCTTTGGGGGAAAACATGTATCTTAACAGGATTTTTCTCATTTTTCTAAATAAAATAACTTGCCTGCCCCAGAGACATATTGACCTGCTATCATGGATTTGTGTGGAATGTGAACTTTCAAACACTGCTAGAAGTATATTTCCACGAAGCACTGTATTAAGGCCATGTTGTTGATATCATGTGAAAAAAGTAAATGGTATTACCCCAATACAGCATGCAAAATTCCCCTAAAGGCTTGGTACTCACCTGTAGGAGATAAATACATTTTTTAATTTAGTTAAAACAAATGCTTCTGATGGCCTGATAAATGAAGGGAAATCAAAGATGTAAGGGGAAAAACATTAGACACAGCTCTGCAGCCAATAGTGATAAGAGGCGTAATTCATCCACCTAATTAATGACTGTAATGACTGCCCTTTGTATAGTGCTTTTCACTGTGTACTTTCACAGGTAAGCCCCATTACACAGGGTCAGAGAAAGTGCGGGGAAATTTCAGAGGAGGAAGTGCAAAGAGAATAAGATGGGTGTTCAAAGCTGTCCAGATGATTCAGCTTCTATAAGGAAGTGCCTTACCCCTAAAGTGAGGATATTTGATTGTACTCTCCTTTGTAAGTTGAGGAAGACACCGTTGCTTAAAATCCTTCTAGGTCAGAGGAACAGTGACAAGCAATTACTAGATGAAACTTTAACTAAACTCGCCACCTTTTTCAGCCTCAGCCACAAGAAATGCAATTCACTCATTATAGATTTCCAGGTTTACTTCCGGTATTTTCTCAACTGCCCTGTTGAGAAAATGATTACTTCTGAACAAATGAAAATGTTTATACTGAGTATTTTGAGATTGGCAAATAGGAATATTAAATGTGCCTTAGTCCACAGTATCAGGAATGAAGTCCCAACACAAAGGGAACACCAGACAGTGATTTTGTTTCACCTTGAAAGCATGTATGTCATGTCTACACATTGCTTTATAGTGACCCTTTGGACAGATGATAGAGGAATGCAAGACCCCAGGTGCTCCATAGCCCAGTCTTCTGGCTTTTTCTTACTAAATACAGTTCACTGTAAATAATGTGGTGAATTTGTCATAGCAGAGGAAAAAGAAAAAGAATAGCCTGGATTTTAAAAAATGAGTGACTATCCAGGAAATTGCTCCTTGGAGCTTGAAAAGACAAGAAAAATAAAATAGCACAGCCTTTCTCTTAAGCCCAGTGGCTCACAAGTTTGCTTAATAAATGTTTGCAGAATTGAATCTGTTCATAGTTCATTCAGAACTAGAGAAACTAAAATAGCCCCACTGCAAAGAGCAGCCCAGGACACCAGTACAGTGTATATTGAAATGAGGACTCAGTGTTTCACTTAACCCTATAAGTTAGCTATTATGTTTTAATTGTGTCTTTGAATCAGGCATCTACATAAATGTATATTAAATAGCCTTATTAAGCAAAAAGGAAATTAGGATTATCAATAATATTAAGCACTTCAAATGTTCTATATAGTCACAACTTACAGTTATGAAAAGAATTATTTCCTATCCAATATTTTAAAAACTATACACGCACATATGCACACATATATCTATGTATGTATAAAATAATAATGTACTTTGAAGTGGGGTCAGCTTTTAATATTTGCATATTGTTGCTAATTAACAGCCACTGTAACATCATCCTAAGGGAAAGGTCTACTGGCAACTTATTGTCTTCTATTATTATGTATCATATTAAAATGACAGGCATCTTATACAAGTCATCAAAATTTCAGTGATTAGAATTAAAAGCAATTTAGCTAAAACTGTTTCTACTTTTTCATGATGAGTGAAATTTATCCAAAGGGGACATCAGTTTAGAGTATTTCTTCAATATCTCCCTTGAATTTAATGACACAAAGATTACATGTAAGAGAGCAATAAATTAATTTTACTAAGTACATAAAAGACAAGGCCAGCTGCTCCTGAAATGAGCACAAACTCTGCATTCAACAATGAAAATATAATTATGTTTGTAATAAAATGTAAGGAAGTTGGAGATCTGAATGTTGTTTCAAGAATAAATCACCCATCCTTCTTTAGAGCTGTGCAATTTGATAAATTATCCTTGAAAGAAATGTTTTCTAAGCCCCCATTTAATAAGCATGTTTGAGCTTTCAAATTAGCATGTAAATAAATGTATAGCTATAAAGTTGTTGGTAAACCAATTGATTTTTTGAGGTCCATCTCACTAAAGGTCTCTCACTAAATATATAATCCTATGAAACAAATTAGATTCCTTCCCGTTATAGTGTACTACATTTTCACGTATGAAATTCTAGTATTTGAACTTACTATTATACACCTGTTAGAACTATACACAACAATATTTAATTAATTCCACCTTAATAATGGAAAATTAATACCAACGTATTTGTGTTTCATTTTAGTATGGTCTTCCTGGTTCAGGCCTTAACTAGTGATATTTTTTTCTTTTTTCTTTTTTTTTTTTGAGAGAAGTCTTGCTCTTGTCCCCCAGGCTGGAGTGCAATGGCGCAATCTCGGCTCACTGCAACCTTCGCCTCCCAGGTTCAAATGATTCTCCAGCCTCAGCCTCCCAAGTAGCTGAGATTACAGGCATGCGCCACCATGCCTGGCTAATTTCTCTATTTTTAATAGAGATGAGGTTTCACCATGTTGGCCAGGCTGTTCTTGCACTCCCGACCTCAGGTGATCCACCCGTCTTGGCCTCACAAAGTATTGGGATTACAGGCGTGAGCCCCTGCGCCTCGCCTTTTTTTCTCTTTTTTTTTTTTTTTTTTTGAGACAGTCTCACTCTGTTGCCCAGGTTGGAGTGCAGTGGTGCAATCTCAGCTCACTGCAACATCTGCCTCCTGGGTTCAAGCAATTCTCCTGCCTTAGCCTCCTGAGTAGCTGGGATTACAGGCGTGTACCACCACGCCCAGCTAATTTCTGTATTTTTAGCACAGATGTGGTTTCACCATGTTGGCCAGGCTGGTCTTGAAGTCCCGACCTCGGGTGATCGACCCACCTCGGCCTCCCACCCACCTTGGCCTCCCAAAGCACTGGGATTACAGGAGTGAGCCACCGCAGCTGGATCTTAACTAGTGATATTTACTACAATATACTTTGTATATATTAAGCTACAGCTGCAGTGCATTCCGTTGATTCTAAGCTTAAATTGATAATCTTGTCCCATCTATGATTCTTGATAATCATATAAGTGAGAGGTACCTTATTATCATCACCTAACTTAACTGCCTTATTTAAAGATAAGGACACCAAGGGATGGAGATCTATACGTACTTGTCCAAGGCTCTTTGTTTGTAAGAGGCAGCATTGGCTCAGGTCTCTTACCTAGTCTGAGGCTTTTGCCACCACTGCTGTACCATCAGGGCTTCCTGGTCTCATTCACTCATCTATCCTATTAGTCTCAGTAAAATTTGTATTATTATTATCTGAAGTAGTTGACTATGTGCAGTTTTTAAAGAATTTATAGCATAGGCACCTTTTTAAAGTTTTCCTTAAAGTAGAAAGTTCCCCTGTAAGAGAACTGGCAAAATGATAGTTGAGACGTCACTTTGTGTGCTCTGCAAATAATCCCAATGTGCTCCACAAAGTTCAACAGCGTGTCCTGCCTCCTTCCAGCTCAGGGTTCAGGTTGTCCAGGTACTGACCCTTCTTTCACACATTCTGAAACAGAAACCACAGGAGTTCTTACAACACTTGATGTTTAAATTTAGTGCGTAGATGCCAGCACCTGGCTAAAGCAGGTAGACAGTGCTGTACATGATGCAAGAGCTTTCCTCTAACACACATTAACTGTGGCTTTTTCATGCATAGTTGATTCTATATAAACTGATTGACACCTTTGGGGGTCATCTTTCCACTGACTCATAATTTTTCTCACTCTTGAAAAAGGTTTCTGTACACCCAGTATTCTCTAGTTAAAGCTGAAAATTCAACTCATCATATTTACACAATAAAAAAAAATCCATTCTGCCTTGTTTTTAATTGCAAATTCTACTCAAGGGACTAGTTCTCCTGCTTAGGAGGCAGCCCTGTGCCTTCTCCTAGAGAAGCAAGTGCAGTCAATTATGGTAATGAAATGTCAATAAATATAAAAATTTAATACAGTCTGCTCTGGGTGAGTGGCAGATGAGGACTTGCCTCCCAGACAAATTTGCTGCTGCTGCAAATGTTAAATGCACCTAAAAAAGTATCTGGTTGCCTGAGAGCTCTCCAGTAAAAGGATGGGAGCGTCAGGTACCAACTGGGCTTTCCCATTATGCTGTAATCGCAGCAGCAAAGCCAGTGCTATCACTGACAGCCATCCCAACATCTTAACTTACTATAAATTGAACTTCTTATGTCCCCATGAATAATCTAAGATTGGAGCCTAGCAACACTTTTTTTTTTTTTGAGACAGAGTCTGGCTTCTTCCCCCAGGCTGGAGTGCAATGGCACGATCTTGGCTCACTGCAACCTCCACCTCCAGGTTCAAGCAATTCTCCTGCCTCAGCCTCCCCAGTAGCTGGGATTACAGGCACATGCCACCACGCCCAGCCAATTTTTGTATTTTTAATAGAGATGGGGTTTCACCATGTTGGGCCAGGCTGGCCTCGAACTCCTGGCCTCAAGTGATCCGCCCACCTCAGCCTCCCAAAGTGCTGGGATTACAGGCATGAGCCACCGTGCCCAGCCAGCACTTTTTATTTTTTTAATGAAAAGGGAAATAAGCCTTTTTTTTTTTGGTTCCAGACAACAGAATTATTCTCCTAAAGTTATTGCTGTCTTTAGAGAGAAACACATTAATCTGATGTAATCTAATGTAATCATCTGAGAATAGCAGTTTTATGTCATGGTTTTTAGGAAACAGAAAACTAAAGAATAATTTATTTGTATTTATTTTAAAATTTTAAATTAACACTTCTGCTGTTCTATAAAGAATAAATGTGATTCTTTCATCATCCACAAACATGCAATCTTGAACTATGATTACTTTAAAATGTCTCATAATACAAGTAGAAATGTATCTGCCTTTATTTTCCTCATGCAGTAGTTAATATTGTATATACATAGAACACTCTCCTGGATTCACTTTTCATGGACAGTATGTTTTTCTTTCACCTTATTCATGAGAGTTAAAATTTTTTATCTTATGTGATGATGTAGTTTCATAATATAAAAAAGGCATATATACTTGAAAAATTTAGGTAGCCAAAACCTGTTTCCTACAAAGCTTATCAAAAGTGATTATATTTATCAGACATAGTAATTCTGATGCATTTTAGAATCATGGAATGTGCCTCAAACTACTTTCATGGGGAAAATCTCTTCTGTTATCAATCTGTATTGTGGCCAGGCACGGTGGCTTGGGCCTGCAATCCCAGCACTTTGGGAGGCCAAGGCCAGAGGATCACTTCAGCTTAGGAGTTCAAGACCAGTCTGGTCAAATAGTGAGACCCCACATCTCTATTCTATTTAAAAAACCCGTATTGCCATCTGATTTTACCCATGGTTCTTAACAATCTCAGGTGAAATATATATTGCTGATTCTGATAGTCCTTAAAACTGTGATTCTGTATTGCAGGTGGACTATTCCATAATAGCATCACAAGCTGGAGCCACCCTCAACAACCTCATGAGTCACGCACAGGAGTTAGTGGCAAAACTTCGTTCTCTCCAGTTTGATCAACGAGAGTTCGTATGTCTGAAATTCTTGGTGCTCTTTAGTTTAGGTAAGAAATCCTTTTCTCATGCTGTGCTCAACCAACAATTGCTAAATGATGTTGAAGTTCAAATATCTTGTGGTCCATGTGTGTTTTTGTTGTCAATATAATGCCCTTCCTGTCAAATTATGAAATCTTCAAACATGAATCTGTTTTCATATATATTTCTGCATGATGCATAGCCCTTCAGTGGATACGTTGGGGAATGGAAAATGAGTTATTCAATTGACTCATTAAAATGAGTCCTGGTTTTTCTTCCATAATATACAAATAAGCAATAACCAAATAAAGCTATGACAAAGGTTTAAAACAGACAGCTTAGGAAAGATGTATGGTATCAAATTTTAGCTATCTTTCTCCCATTGATAATTTCTATGTGCCTTTTGTTTCAACTTGCTACTTACTTCTGTTTTTATTCTTCTAAAATATGAATCATAATTAAAAACCTGTATTTAAATCTCTATTGGGATTAACTAGAGAATGTTTATAACCAGATGCACCACTATGCAAGTACAAAAGATGACAGTTGTCAAGGGGAAAGGATGCTTCTTTAGGAAAGCTTTGGAAAAGAAAGATAACTAAGCAAGACAGATTAGCTAAATCAAGGTTCTCAGTGAGTCAGTTGAGAAAAATCACCACTGCTTGGAATAAAAAAAGGATTAAGGAGATGGATTTTTATTGACTTCAAAGGAACAGATTTTCCTGCCTGTCCCTTACTTGATTTCTGTATTTTGTTGGCTTAATAAAGCCAACTTAAATAAACTTTTTGCCAAGTCCATTTATTACTTATTGGCAGACAGCTGAGGGAGGCAACTTCCCTTGAATGAAAAAAATGCAGAAATCAGATTCACCAACATATGTTTTTTCTTTAGTCTTCAGTTATAAGATAGTTGTGAATTCATATTCTAAGGAATAAAACAATAAAACAAACTGCAAAGTAAAACAGATGTGTCTACTCTCCAAATTTGGTACTTTATTTTTAAAATTCTTCTTGACAGGACTGCACAACTGTTGCTAATAAAGGGGTAGTTTGAAGTAATAGAACCAGAGTTAATTTTTCATGTATAGTCAACATTTAAAATAAAAAGAGCATTTTCTTATTTTGGAAAATGTGATAAATACAACAAAAAGAAATGTTACTGAAAATTTAAACGGACAACAGAATTTCATGGATGTAATGTTCAAAGGTTTACAATGCCAAGACTGGATCCTGTGTGGTTTCTGTATTAACCACAATAAAAAGGAAAGTTCTGTTCAAGTAAGTCTGCATCTTTTACCCGAGAACAGTGTTTAGAATGTTAAAAAGGAAGATAGCAAGCATAGGCCTGCTTGCTGTAATCGCACAAATTATTCTGGTTTATGGTAAGATCTTAGTCTTTTAAACTAGTGCATTTGATCACTAATTAAATGGAAAATGTGGTAATATATGTATAAGAAATCGTATAGCATCTTAGTGATAAAATATTTAGAGAGGGTCATCTCATTTCAATGGTATTTTAAATTAGTTGAAGAAACGTATTACATTTGAAGATGTACATATTAACCACGAGCCATCTTTAGTTTTCAGCACTTTTATCTTTCCTTCATCATTTTCCAAAATTATTATATTCTCTGCTAATACTATGAGGAGTGGGTTGGGCTAGATCTGAGATGCTTTCAACCTTTGAACCTCAAAAATTATCTTCCTGAACAACTGGGCCATGTATTTACCAGAACTTTAGTCATACACTCTGTTGTTTAATGAGCACTTTGATTGTTTCAGGAGCCCAGTACACCAGTGAATAGCTGGCCTAAATGTCCATTAAATCCATGTCTATTTGTTGCTTAAGGAAGAAAGGAAAGCATGGCTTTCAGATCAGAGGTAAATAGAATTCTGGCTGACAGTCTATTTTTTTAGAGAAGCAGGACAAAAGTAACCAGCAGTAAAATTCAAGTAGTTTCTAATTTATGAGTGGGAAAACTTTTTACTCTATAGAAACAGTGGCTAATCAATTTTTTGAATTTCACCTTTATTGAGGTATATAGATAATTAACTTTAGGTGCCTCAGCTAGCCCCAAATGCTGGTTTTACCTGTGATTAAGGGTGAGATCATACCAGAGTCACCCTTGAAAGTTAAGGCCAAGTCCCAAGCTGGTACCTGCTGTCCCAGATGCTCCTTCTGAGCCTCGAGTCCCCTGAGTCTGAAGCCTCCTATGTTTTTGTCTCAGCCCAGCCTTGAGACTCTTTGGTCCTGGAGAAAAATGAAGATTTTGTGGCCTAGTCAGAGGCCAGGGTCTGTTCTGAGAGATGACTGCAGCACTGTTCTCCTGTGAGAGATGAAACAGTGTTTTCCAGATAGATTCGGTGAGAGAAGGTGGGGTGTGGTCCCAAGCAGGTGCAGCGTTCCAAGCTAGAAGCACTGCCAGTGTGAAAGCTTAAAGGCAAGAGAGAGCAAAATGGTTTGGGGAACTGTTAGTTGATGGATATGGCTTGAGGGAAGCAGCAGATGTAGCTAGAGACATAGACAGGAGCCTGGACATGGACGTGAAAGCTGCAGATGCATTCAACACATACTCATTGAGTGCTTACGATGTGTCCGGCACTGAAGAAGGCACTGGGGCTATAGTGGCAAGAAGAAGTAGGTGCCATGGCTTTCATTCTCTAGACAATTAGGAAGTATAGCAGTGTTCTTAAGGGGATGGGGATGCGGTGAATAACTTAAGTCGCTTTGCCTTTCTGGTAGCAGCATGGAAAGTGGACTGGACCAAGAACAGTGCTAGAAACCCTGTTTTCAGAGGTTTTATTTTTATTTTACTTATTTATTTTTTTGCTTTTATTCCTGGCATGCTGGGATTTATTTTTAGAGGTGGTTTTTTTTTTTTAAAGGAGTTTCACTCTTGGTGCCCAGGCTGGAGTGCAATGGCGTGATCTCAGCTCACCACAACCTCTGCCTCCTGGGTTCAAGTGATTCTCCTGCCTCAGCCTCCTGAGTAGCTGGGATTACAGGTGCCTGCCACCACACCCAGCTAATTTTTTTGTATTTTTAGTAGAGACGGGGTTTCTCCATGTTGGCCAGGTTGGTCTCGAACTCCTGACCTCAGGTGATCCACCTGCCTTGGCCTCTCAAAGTGCTGGGATTACAGGCGTGAGCCACCACGCCTGGCCTAGAGGAGGTTTTAATACTCCGTGTGGCTGGACTGAGATGAAGGATATAAACCAGTTATAGGTTTCAAGCCACAAGATGTGGCAGAGTTGAGAAGAAAAAGTCTAGGGTGTGTTTGGAGTTTCTAGATGTCTAGCTGGAATAGAAACATCTACAGGAACAGTAACTGATCAGTTGATTCAAAGTGGGTCCCAATAGCAGTCATCCACTTTCTAATCTAAAAGTCATTCTTCACTAAAGTTTGTTACTGCTGACACAAAAAGCTCATGACAGGACTCAAAAGAAAAGTACAGTGGACTCAAGTCCTTCTAGTTTGCTCTCTGACGTTTCCCCCCTCAGATTGTATCCATGAGCAGACATCAGTTGGGTAAGCTGGTCAAGAAAGGAAATAAGTCAAAAATGCCCTCTCAGCACATTTCTCTGTGTATAACATAATAGATTCTGTAGGCCCAGTCTCTGTCAGTTGTTAGTTTTAATGTTTTCTTTACATTTCTAGCACAACGCTTAGTACATAGTAGGGACTTACAAAATGTTTACTGATAAAAATAAATAAATGGGCCAGGTATGGTGGCTCACACCTGTAATCTCAGCACTTTGGAGGCCAAGGTGAGAGAACTGATTGAGCCCCAGGGGTTTGAGACCAGCCTGGGCAAGATAGTAAGACCCCATCTCTACAGAATACTTAGCCAGGTGGGGTGGCAGACACCTGTGGTTTCAGCTACTTGGCAGGATCAGCCAAGATCGTACTACTTCACTCCAGCCTGGGTGACGGATTAAGATCCTGTCTTAGAAAATTAAAAAATTAAAAATAAACAAATAGTTTGAAACTTAAAGCAAAGCCTTTACCGAAGCAACTCGTGATAGGTAATAGGAGGTGGTTTAGCTAAAAGCCGTATTCAAATACAGGTTATTTTTCAGAGACCAGTTTTTCCAAAGAACTCTCTAATATCTCCTCAAAATTAAATTATTTCTGTTATCAGTTTGCATTCTCCCAGTCTATGAGAGGAGATGTTTATTTATAAGCTCTTTGGGAAAGCTAGCGTGAAGAAAGATTAGAAAGAATATTACTGACTAAAACCAGGTGGCAAATGCATTTCTGTTCCAAGCAAATGCAAGATGATAGGCTTTCAGCCCATGTTAAGTAATAGTAGTTAAGACAATGTTGTACAATTCTTTCTTGACATTGATGGAATCCTGTTTCCAGCAAAATGAATGAGAAAATATTGTATTTGTTCATCATGATAGCTCTTTGCTTCATACAAAATTTCCAAATTTTGAATGTGACATTTGATTATACACATCCCAGGTAAGTTTTATCCTCATGGAGACAAACACCCCAGTGAAGATGGGTTGTGGTTGCCTCAGGGAATGACTCAACTGGCCCAGACAGAAAAGCTACCACCTGCTAAACGTCCTTACCAGCCTGTCACCTGATCCTCATCTGCAGAGAAGCAACGGGCATAATTCAAGAACAAAACTGATTGAAGAGTTGCTTGTTTCATCCACAGGTTCAGTTCAGGCATTCTGTAGTGTCTAGTCACGATTTCTTTATCTTAAAAAAATTAAGAACATTATCTTAAATATAAAAGGTCATCTGAGCAATTATTATAATGTCTCAGAATAAACAGTATTGTTTATTAATAAACAATGTGACTTGAACACAAGTTGAAAGGGATTTTCAAAATGGATAGGTAAGACCTTCAGGCCTTGAAAGAACTTTATTATTTATTCTTCTTAATTTTAGAGACAGGGTCCTGCTCTGTTGCCCAGGCTGGAGTGTAGTGGCATGATCATAACTTTCTGCAGCTTCTAACTCCTAGGCTCAAATGATCCTCTCGCCTCAGCCTCCTGAGTAGCTGGGGCTACAGGTCACACTCACTGCCTGGCTAATTTTTTAATTTTTTTATAGAGACAGGGTCTCACT
The DNA here is from genome assembly GCF_028885625.2 of Pongo pygmaeus. Lineage (NCBI taxonomy): Eukaryota > Metazoa > Chordata > Mammalia > Primates > Hominidae > Pongo > Pongo pygmaeus. The sequence goes on along the minus strand of NC_072373.2, from coordinate 49,395,699 downwards.
ATGTTGCCCAGGCTGGTCTCAAACTCCTGGCCTCAAGCAATCCTCCCTCCTTGGCCTCTCAAAGTGCTGGGATTGCAGCCAAGAGTCACAACATCTGGCCCTCCCTTGAAAGACCTTAACATCATAATTTGGAAGTAAAAAAACAGTATTTCTAAGGCAGAGCAGAACATTTTTCTCTTTGTTGTGGCTACTTTAAACTATACAAGTCTGACCCCAAACAAAGTGGGGGGCAGGGCTCTATGGTGGTTCTGGTTTTCTTTTTTTATTCTTTCTTTTATTTTATATGTGCTAAGTGAAATGTTCTTGTTTTCTTAGTGAAGCAAAGTTCTTTTATCTGTCAAATTAATAAACTGTAAGGTCCATGAACACATTGTATGTTTTACTCCTAATGTACTGCCTGGCATATAGGCTTTTAATAAATATTTATTGCATTCATGAATGAAAGAATGCCTTTCCTCCCAACTTCTAGATTAAAAAGAAAAAAATAATGGGAATTGAATTAGCTAAAAAAATGCAAGCACAAAATTTGAAGAGAGACTAGAAAACAGATTCTATGGATAATTATTAGAGGATTTGGCATCTTCTTTTCCCCCTTTAGAAAGTAGGGAGATAAGTCTTCACATTATGAAGGGGATTTTTTTTTTTTTAATTTTTAGTACAGACGGGGTCTCGCTGTGTTGCCTAGGCTGAACTCCTCAAGTGATCTGCCTGCCTCAGCCTCCCAAAGTGCTGGGATTATAGGCATGAGCCACTGTGCCTGGCCTATGAAGGGGATTAGTATAAGTAATATAGAGACTAAACTGAGTCCCTCCTCTTTGCAAATAAAATAATAAATTAATTACTGATGATCAGCACTTAGCATTTAGGTTCTATTTGAAGTTGTAACACTAACAGTGTCAAACACCAACATGAGCCATAGAAGGAAGTGGTGGTAATGCTTTTCTTTGGTAATGTTAATAATAAAATGTCCTCAGGTGAATAAATCACTGAGTTTCTCTCTTACCTAAGAGAACATTCTCCTCCAGTTTTGTAATTGAAAAAACAAAACTAGATGATTTATCCAACATTTTAGGTTCAGATCCAGGTCTAGAACTAATAACCCCAAATGCCAGTCAGTACTTTTTCTGATTCAGCCTACTTTCCTCTTCGGAGACATTTGATCTCATCAATGAGCATATTAAAAATACTATGTAAAGAAGACCTTTGAAGACACAGGTTTGAACTGTGTGGGTCCACTTCTGCTCAAAATTTTTTTTTCAATAAATACAGTCAGCCCTCTGTATCTGCAGGTTCTGTGTACAAATGCAAGTCCAAAATACAGTATCCAAAAGGCCGGGTACAGTGGCTTATGCCTGTAATCCTAGCACTTTGGGAGGCCAAGGCGGGTGGATCACCTGAGGTCAAGAGTTTGAAACCAGCCTGGTCAACATGGTGAAACCTCGTCTCTACTAAAAATACAAAAATTACCCAGGTGTGGTGGTGGGCACCTGTAATCCCAACTATTTTGGAGGCTGAGGCAGGAGAATCACTTCAACCCAGGGGGCAGAGGTTGCAGTGAGCCGAGATTGTGCCATTGCACTCCAGCCTGGGCTTCAGAGACAGACTCTGTCTCAAAATAATAATAATAATACGGTATCCATCGGATGCAAAATCCGCATATACAGAGGGCTGACTTTTCAGATCTGAAGGTTTCACGGGGGAGATGGCAGGACTTGAGTATTTGCAGATTTGAGTATAGGCAGGGGTCCTGGAACTGATCCCCCTTGTATACCAAGGGAGGACTGTACTTACTAAGACACTATTTATTTATTAAGGCAAAATGATATAAGAAATTAGGGCAGTCATCTGAAGAATGTGGACAAAAAGAAAAGCAATGTCTATTGGTAAAAGCAGAGAAATACTTCACCTGAATTTCCAATTTTTATTGAATATGCTAAGTAATTCACTCAGTTATAAGCTCTTACTTCACTCAGTTTCTAAATACCGTCATCCCTCAGTATATGCAGGGAATCAGTTCCAGGACCCCTGTTTATACCAAAATCTGCACACACTCAAGTCCGCGGTCGGCCCTGCAGAACCCGAGCGTACAAAATATTGGCCCTCTATACAGGCAGGTTTCGTATCTGAATACTGTGTTCTTATCTGTGTTTGGCTGAGAAAAGTCTGCATAAGATGTGGACCCACACAGTTCAAACCTGTGTTGTGCAAGGGTCAACTGGATATTGTAAGTTTTTTTTTTTCTCTGTGTGAACTCTGGGTTTCAGAGCTCCAGCAAGCTCCCAGAACGCATTTGCCTCACAGCTTTGGTACCTCTTTCTTAAAGACTTCCTCCTCGTAGCTGATTATCACCTCTTAGGTGTGATGTTTTCTTTGGACCATTCACTAGACATTAGGAAAGCTAAATGATCATAGCTTTCGTTACATATATGTCTATTTTAGGATGTATTTTAACTGCTTGTGATGGTAAAAGGAAAAATAATAAAAAAACAAATAGTCATTCTTTTCCCCTCTGGCAGTCACTGGCATTAAAAATCCTAAAGTAGCCAATTGCACCTCTAAGGTTTAGGTGGACGAGCTCCCTGGGGCAGGGCAGGGTGGAGTGGCGGTGGTGGGCAGGCAGAGAGGAGTGTAGTAAGTTTGTACATTCTGTTTTCAAGTACAGCCGTCCGCTTTCCTGAAGGGTTCAACCATAACTCTGCTCTTGCGATATGACACTGACATTGTTAATAGTAAATAAAATGTTTACTAGCTGAAAGATTTGGATAAAATTCTTTTAGACAGGGAAATTTATTTGCAGTGGTTAGTTTTCCAATAGTCTTTAGTTTCTGATATAGGAATTTTTTTCTTATTTGAATTTTGTCCATTATTTCTTCTGCTTTGACATTTAAAGAAAGATCTAATGCTTCTTTTCCCTTTACTTAAGTGTGTGCCATTTGTCCTCTGGCATTCAATATCAGAACCTGGCAGAGGTTTGCTGTCAAAGCTCCCTATAGAGTGGTTGGTAAGGCAAAATGCAAATAGGGAGACTGGCCCCATACCCCAGGCCCAGTCAGGACCTCTGCACAGAGCTTATAACTCCAGCACAAGCCATCATATATGGGAACTCTATCTCATCACTTTTGAGACTCTCTCTCTCTCTGAATATATACACACACATACATACACACACACACTTCATTTGAAAATGAAGGCTTTATAAATAAGCAAAGAATTGCAGAGCAACTACTGATCTCACATCTCACTTAAGAGACAACAGAGATTTGTAGGAATAGCAAACATTCAGCCATTAAGTGAGGCATACGAAAGGCTCCTGTGTTAACATAGCCCAGAAAACCACGGCACTTCGATCAGAACCTCTTTCTCCTTGTCTGTTTTTATTTAAAAGAGGATGCTTCCTTTTTGTTCGATAGGAAATGCTGTTCTGAATCTACCAGCAAGGTTGGCATGTGCTCTCCTATAAAAGGAAAAGACTTCACCGTGCATAGCCTCTTCACCCTAACTGCTCAGTTGTTTGCTACCCCTGGCAAGGATGTTCTAATTGTGCAGTGGAGGGTGTGAACTGGTTGCTTTAACTGCAGTTCCATTAGCTAATCAGAGTCCTGATGTCAGTGTGACATTGTGGTGTAAATCATGAAGGGGTTTTTCTGCCACTTCCTGTGGAGAGAAAACAGTTTTGCAGGATCACCTGATGATTGGCCATTGTGGGGTTGTCTTTTTTAAAAAGAAAAGTTGTTCTGACCTGGGCTGTGCTCAGGATGCCTGCATTTTGCCTTTGCTAAGCGATGAACCCCCTAGAAAGGAAGTGTATGGGGGAGCACTGTTGGAGTCCGAGTGCTCCCTTCCCTCAGCACTTCTGGAGAAGCCTGGAAATATTGTAGACACAGTTTTGGAGAAGAGAATTCAGAGGGCTTACAAAAGGAGAGTACTTTTTTGTCCACTTCTCTAGAAGAGGCACAGCAACTTGTTGAGTTTGTGTTGCGTTGTGTTGTGCTGTTTTTCTGCCACCAAACTAGGTGTTCCTATTGTGTGGGAGGTGAAAAAGAGAGCACAAATCTATTACTAAGTAAAGCAACTGAAACAAAGGGAAAAATGAATCCCCATTTTGCTTTTTTGCAACATTATATCCAGTTAATAAAAGAGGCTTACAAATCCAACAGAGATCTGCTTGCAGGAACTAACTAGGAAGAAGAAGAAGAAGAAGAAGAAAAAAATCCAACAGAGAAATTTGATCACTGATTTAAATTGTGTTTGCAGTGCCTAAAGCAAGATGAACAGTTCATTCACTGTAAATCAGAAGGTGACAGTACCAAGTGTACCATTTGCTATATGGCACATCTACAGCTACTCTAGAAAATGAAATAGCAGTGCCTGTTCTTATTCCTTAGTTGACTACCTCATCACTGGAAGTGCTGTAAGAACTTCAGAAGGGTGGAAAACTAGTAAAAAATGTCCAATTGTGCATCAAAATTTATGCTTATTCTGAAATAAGCATGATAGTCTAAATGTCATAAAATTCTTTTTACTTGGTAGCTGCATAAAAGTTGGTTTTGAAACAGCAAAACCTGATTTTCCTATTATGTGGCAATTGTCCTTCCTGAAGCTGGTCACAGTATTTGCTTTATTGCTGGCTTCCTCTAAATATGATTACACACTCACCCACACACACACTGCTACTGGCTGGACTGCAAAGCCTAGTGAAGCAGAACGTTTACTTCACATCTTCACCCAAGAGCATTGGTTAAATTGTCCTTCATGAAGTCAGATAAGCAAAAGAAATATCCCAGGGTTCTTCGTACAATTAGCATTCATTCTCAGTTTTTACCTTTTCATATGTGATATTCTAATTTAGAAAAACACTCACTAGACACTTGTCAAATAACTGCACATATCTTCATACTAATGCCTTGCTGATATATATGCAGCTGAGGGTAATGCTGGCAAATAAGCATTTCCTAAAATTTATGTAATCATTTGAAATTCAGAAGGGATTGATTAGCATTCAAGAGATGCCACTGTTCGATATTTACACCATAGAGATTTGGCAGAAGCAAATAATGGCACATAAAGTTGATGCTTGTCTTAATTAAATGCAGTATAATAGGTGTTGTGGATTTTTTTTTTCTTCCAGTGAGCAAAGCAGTTTAGCAATGACCAGATGTAATTCATTTTGGAGTTCTAAGTTTGAGCTTAATCAATACAAACTTACAGCCATGGAAGAAGTGATTATCATTTGTTATTTGCTGGCACAAGAATATAATTGCCTAAATAGCATTTATTTAAGCATATTTCTGAATACCTTATGCCTAAAAATATTTGTCATATTTTAGCTGTTAATGCTAATCTTGTCATTTTGCTAACTACTGCTATTTAGTGAGATGATTTTTCAGAGACATATTGGCCAAGCAAGCTAGGAATAACCAGCAAGAAAAATCAAGTAAGAATACCACGTGCTCTTGGTTGATGTTTCTCGCTGCTTTAGCTGTGTCAACCACTCTGTTCAAATCTCAGAATAGAGTGGCTGTCTTAGTACCAGCTCAGAAGAGGGTAGTTAGTTAATGTGGTTAGCCCAGATGCTGCACTCTAGTGGACTCTGGACACCCCAGGGCCTCAGGTCTATTCTACAATGGACCAAATCAGTGACTCACATCTGAGTCTTGCATTAGATCTTCTTTCTAGTTTACTAATAAAAATCTGGTAAGTCTTATCTTGAGTTGTGGCTGTGTTTGGTTAAGAAGGTTAAATTTCGAACAGACCAATCCAAAGCCAGGAGATAAGAACAAATAGAAGTACAAGGCCTCTCACCAGTATTGAAACATTAAATCACACAAAATATATTGAGTGGCCACTATGCAAAACCATTGTACTAGGCAAGCTATGAAATGACAACACAGAGTCTTTTTTTTTTTTTTGAGACGGAGTCTCACTCTGTTGCCCAGGCTGGAGTGCAGCGGTGCAATTTTGGCTCACTGCACCATCCGCCTCTTGGGTTTGAGTGATTCTCCTGCCTCAGCCGCCTGAGTAGCTAGGATTACAGGTGCCTGCTACCACCCCCGGCTAATTTTTATATTTTTAGTAGAGACGGGATTTCACCAGGTTGGCCAGGCTGGTCTCCAACTCCTGACCTCAAGTAATCTGCCCGCCTCGGCCTCCCAAAGTGCTGGGATTACAGGCATGAGCCAATGTGCCCGGCAAGAACTGGCAATATATAGTCTTTCCAAAGAGAAGGAAACTCCTATGATACAGAGCTGCACTTTTGATCCTTAGGACACTGTTCTGAATAAGGCATGGTACACCAAGCAAAGAGTCCAAAACATGCCATGCCATCAGCAATGCTGCATGCATCTCTTGTCTTTCTTTCTATTCCTTGTTTTCACTGAACTAATGCATGTTCCACACACATGCTATTCTCCTTGATTATATTTTATAAACCAGAAAGGCTTTGTCAACCCCCATGTTACATAAATCTCACAGCAATCAGAGGCTTCATGCCTCTTCAGTTTCCCGACTCCTTTGAAAGGAGATGATTTTTCAGAGACATATTGGCCAGGCAAGCTAGGAATAACCAGCAAGAAAAATCAAGTAAGAATGCTATGTGCTCTTGGTTGATGTTTCTTGCTGCTTTAGCTGTGTCAACTACTCTGTTCAGCTCCTCTGAAAGGAGTTGGGAAACTGCATGGGATCACTTCCAGGAGCCTTAGCAAGGGGCACTGTCCCTAATACCCACAACCCAAGTTACCCAGATTTTGGACAGCACCAATGTGGCCTCAGCCCTGGAGGAACTGAGTCCCAGAACATCAGCATGGAAAAGAACCTAATGTTGTTGCTGAGTACAAACACGTCTTATTTCTGAGTAAGAAAATTTAGGCTAATGGAGGTTAAGTGACTTGTACACAGTCATGTAGAGTCAGGATTTGAACTGAAATTTTTGAACCCCACACACAGGAAAAGAGCACAGATATGGATTTCCATATTACAGAAATAGTGCTTTTGCATTTGTTTCAAAATTAGACCTACTATTTCTTGGCCATCCTTTTCAACTAAATCTAAAATTTTCACTGTGAAGTGTAAAAGTGATTTCCCAGAAACGTGCGGAATGTACATTGCCTTTTGCTACCTTAGGACTCAGCTGTGCATGCTACATGCTGGGTACCCTGAACTTTGGAGGGCAGAATCTCTCCTACAGTCACTCACACTTTGACTCTCTCCACTTCACTCTGGGTACATGGAGCTCTGTGCCATCCATAAAGGTCAGTGTGTCCTGACTGGCCATGCTGGACTCAAATTGGACAATTCTGCCTAATCCCTCAGCGGGAGTGATCATATTCATTTTGTCCTATCTTGGTTATACAGTCAAGCGTTATATAACGATGTTTTGGTCACTGATGGGCTATATATATTATATAATATGATATATATATTATATATATAATACATATTATATATAATATATATTTTTATGTATATATTATATATTATATAATTTATATATATAATATATAAAAATATAATATATAATATATACACACACACATACACGTGTATATATATATATATATATGGTCATATATATGATAGAAGACTATAATGGAGGTGAAAAATTCCTCTTGCCTAGTATTTACTATACACTTTGAAGTTATTTTAGAGCATATTCTTTGTACCTATGTATATAAAAGAAAACTTACTATAAAGTGGCCTCAGGCAGGTCCCTCTGGGGGTATCCAGAAGAAGGCATTGTTATAGGAGATGACAGCTCTATGTGTGTTATTGCTCCTGAAGATCTTCCAATGGGACAAGATATGGAGGTGGAAGACAGTGATATTGATGATCCTGACCTTGTATAGGCTTAGAGGCTAATGTGTGTGTTTGTGTCTTCATCTTTAACAAAAAAAGTTTAAAAAGTAAATAAATAAATTTAAAAATAGAAAAAAGCTTATCGAATAAGCATATAAAGAAAATTTTCGTACAGCTGTACAATGTATTTGTGTTTTAAGCTGTGTTATTACAAAAGAGTCAAAGAGCTTAAAGAAATTGAAAAGTTTATAAAGTAACAAAGGTATAGTAAGCTATGGTTGGTTAATTTATTACTGAAGAAAGAAAAATATTTTTTATAAATTTAATGTAGCCTATGTGTACACTGTTTATAAAGTCTGCAGTACTCTATAGGAATGTCCTGTACCTTCCCATTCACTCACCACTCACTCACTGACTCACCCATAGCAACTTCCAGTCCTGCAGTCTCCACCTACGATAAGTGCTCCATACAGGTGTGCTATTTTTTATCTCGTAGAACTATATTTTTACTATACCTTGTTTTCTATGTTTAGATACACAAATACTCACTGTGTTACAACTGCCTTCGATATTCAGTACAGTGACACGCTGTATAGGTTTGTAGCCTAGGAGCAAAAGGCTTTACCACATATCCTGGGTGTGTAGTAAGTTTGTGTAAGTATACTCTATGATGATCGTGCAATGAAATCACCTATCGGTGCACTTCTCAGAATGTATCCTTGTCATTAAGCAACACATGACTGTATATATAAGAATTGATAGCACACCTGAAATAATCCTTTCTCTGCACCATTTATCCTAAGAGAAAGTAATTATTATAGTAGTATTAATACTGCTAACATCTATGTAGGAATTTTTAAGTGCAGATTTAATTTATAATTTTTAAAATTGTGATGAAATCTACATAACATGAAATTTACCATTTTAACAATTTTTAAGTATGCAGTTTAGTGGCATTAAGTCCACACACACACACATTGCAACTGTTACCACCATTTGTCTCTAGAGCTTCCTGTCTTCCAAAATTAAAACTGTGCTTATGAAATAGTAAATCCCCAATTCACCCACTGCTCAGCCCCTGCAGCCGTCATTCTGTTTTCTGTGGAGAACATTTTATTTACAAAGTACCCTATTCTTATAACATTATCCTTTACACATAACACAACATTGAAAGTGTAGTGATTTTATAATACAAAATGTGACTGGACTCAGAGAATGTGGCTAACATGCTCATGACCATGCAGCTAGGCATCTGAGAGAGCTCACGCTCCAAGCCAGGGCCACTGAGTCCAGATCTGCTGTCGTCACTCACAGGCAGGGAAGTCTTTTAGGCAGGGAAGTCTTTTGACTTGGGGCCTGAGATAATAAAACATGAGGCCGGGTGCGGTGGCTCACGTCTGTAATCCCAGCACTTTGGGAGGCCAAGGCAGGTGGATCACCTGAGGTCGGGAGCTCGAGACCAGCCTAGCCAACATGGTGAAACCCCATCTCTACTAAAAATACAAAAATCAGCTGGGTGTGGTGGCATGTGCCTGTAATCCCAACTACTCGGGAGGCTGAGACGGGAGAATCGCCTGAACCTAGGAGGTGGAGGTTGTAGCGAGCCAAGATTGCGCCCCTGCTCTCCATCCAGCCTGGGCAACAGAGCAAAACTTCATCTCCAAAAAAAAAAAAAAAAAAGAAGAGTGCATGAATGAGGAAAAAGAGGCGTTCATGACAAGTTTCTTACTGTTGAGGTGATATGGCCTAATGGTAATGACTGCAAACTTGAATTCAGATTCTTGTTCTATTGTATCTTTAGGAATGTGTATCACCTCACTTTTTTCCATCTGTAAACTTGAAATAATAATGATCTACCTGAAGCATCATTGTGAAGGTTATATGCGATAATTAGTAGGAAGAACTTACCATAATGCCATTATTAGCACATAGTACTAATAAGTGATTATTACTCAAAACATCTGTGGAAGTCATAGAAATGAGGGCTGCTTATTGGGGAATGCCTCTTCTCAGATACAATCTTTGGTATACAGATTCTATGAAAAAGATCTTTCTCACGTCAGCAATAACTGATACATTAATTCAGTATCAAGCCATAGTTTGAAATCTTTGATCTACTAACCAAAGGCATCATTATTATCCTTGATGTTTTGAAATATGTCAGAGTAAGCAGACTCAAGCCACTTCACTTTAATTCATCTATCATAAATCCCAAAATCAAGCCAAGATCTAATAATAAACAATTAGGCCTCTTCCTAGGTTGGTGCAGGCCCTAGATGATGAGAAAGTGGAATGGCTGGGCTCACACCTGCCCTCTGGGGAATGCCTATGCTAGGAAACTCTTCACTTTTCTCTTTCTTTTTTTTTTTTGGAGATGGAATTTCACTCTGTCACCCAGGATGGAGTGCAGTGGTGCAATCTCTGCTCACCGCAACCTCCGCTTCCTGGGTTCAAGCGATTAGAACACACACAAGAAAGAGCACAGATAAGGATTTCACTTAACATCATGCCTGGAATACAGCTCATATTAAAAAACAATACTCAGTTAGTATGTTCAATTATAATAGCTACATCTTATTGTCTTGTATGAGCAGAGTACATTATACCTGTTGTTTCTAATCTTCATAAGCAAGCCTTCGATGAAAGTATCATTTGCCGTTCCTGTTTTACTGTCTTTCCCTAAGATCAGGGAAGTCAAACAACTATACAAAATTGCTCAGCTAGTAAGTAATAGAACTGAGATTTGCACACTTTAGACATCAAAGTCTAGGTTTTCTCCACTATTCACTGCTACTTTTCTGGTTCATTGATTAAGTATGTAGACCAGAAGGCACTATACCAGTGCTTGTCATTTATGATTAGGATAACCCATTCTAAATCTGATCCTTCTAGATCTTACTTGAAAGTACAAGGGCTGAGTAACAATCCTACCTTCTTAAATGCCTAATAATTCCCCCTCATCAACATGCCATGGTTTCAGTCAGAGCTGCTTTCTATTGATCGGCTTCAAGAAGTATCACAGCTTTTATCACCACGGTCAGAAGCACTGCTGAAATTATAGGGTATTTAATCCTTTATGCTGGCCTACTGTTTCTAAGCAGATTTTCTTTCTCTTTTTTTGAGACAGAGCCTAACTCTGTTACCCAGGCTGGAATGCAGTGGTGTGATCATGGCTCACTGCAGCCTCAACCTCCCTGGTTCAAGCAATCTGCCAGCCTCAGCCACCCAAAGTGCTGGGATTACAGGCATGAGCCACTGTGCCTGGCCAGATTTTATTTTATTTGTTTATTTATTTATTTTTGAGACAGAGTCTTTGTCCGTTACTTAGGCTGGAGTGCAGTAGCACAATCTTGGCTCTCTGCAACCTCCGTCTCCCAGGTTCAAGCAGTTATCCTGCCTCAGCCTCCCGAATAGCTGATATTACAGGTGCGCACCACCACACCTGGCTAATTTTTTTTTTTTTTTTTTTTTTTATGTTTTTGGTAGAGACGAGGTTTCACCATGTTGGCCAAGCTGGTCTCGAACTCATGACCTGAAGTAATCTGCTCACCTTGGCCTCCCAAAGTGCTGGGATTACAGGCATGAGCCACCACACCTGGCCCAGATTTTACTTTTAATATGAAGAAACATCTGCTGTCTAAATTCCTATCCTCTTACAAATATTTACTGTGAACAGAATTTGATAATTGATTGAAAATTATTACCAGATTATTAGCCTAGATCATTAGCAGATTCTCCCTTTCCTAATATTGCCAGCATCAAACTCAATGGAGTGAAAGAAGAAGGAATGAAGATTAAAACATGAATTTGTGTACGTTTTTAAGTATTTTAAGAATACCAAAATAAAAGTGTCATATGAATTTCTTAGTATGTTTCTGATATAGACAGGATAGAGTTTAGTAATTAGCAATTTCTTCTAAATTTTTTTTTAAAAAGGTTATTGTTGTTACTTGCTACAAGAAATTACGGGACAAATTGGATAACCACATGTGCTGGCATTTGTCCAGGACAGCCCATATCAAAAGGGATTCGGGTCCATGATACTGTAACAGTATCATTTCTAATTATAACTTCAAGGAAATTCCTCTCTCAAAGAGGTAGCTAAGAAGCTTATTCTTATCTTACAAAAGAATAAGGGTTTTAGGATTTAAAAACAGCTTAATGTGCCATTTTTCCTCCAACTTATGTATTTTAGATTCTATTTTGATTTTCACTGATCCATGGTTTTTCATTATATAATGTACCCCACAGTTTATTGATTCATTCTCCAATTGGTGGATATTTATTACAAACTATGTTAAAAGAACATTTTTCTCCATGTCTTCCTGTAATATATTGTTGGACAATCACTCTATTGTTGGACAATTACTTGCAACTCTAGAAATTGTCAAAGTGTTCTCCAAAGTAGCTGTACCAAATTACATTTCTAGGCGTAGTAAATGAGAGCTTCTATTTTTCCGTATCATCACCAGCACTATAATACAGTTGCTGTCATTATTCTGTTTTAATTTGTATTTCTGATTACCAGTGATATTGAACATCTTTCTGTTTCTTTGAAGTACCTGTTTATCAATATTTTTCCATATAATTTTTGCTTTTTAAATTTTCTTAAGAAATCCTTCCCAACTTTGGATGTCTTAAAGTATATTCTCCTTTAATTTTTTTCCAAGTGTATTAGGGCCTTGCTTTTCTTATATGAATCTTTAATGTCCAGAATTTAATTTTGTGTATGGTTTGAGGGGGAGATCTAGTTTTTATTTTATTTTATTTTTCTTAAGGGTAGTCAGTTTTCCCCACACTACTTACTGAATCGCTTGTCTTTCCCACTGTTTTTAATGCCACCTCTCTTATGTATTCAAGACCTGTATATGTGTGGGTCTCTTTCTGGACTTTCTACTTTGTTCCTTTGGCCTATTTGATTATCTCAGTGCTAATCTCACGTGTTTTAAGCATTTTTATAATAAATCTTGATATTTTCTTGGGTAGTCCCTCCACGTTTTATTTCAAAATAGTCTTAATTAGTCTTAAGCTTTTGCTTTTCCATATGAATTTTAGGTTTGGCTTGCTGTTGTTCCACAAAGAACCCAGTGGGGTCTTGAGTAAAACTGCATTGTATTTAGAGATTAATTTGGAGAAAAATTATTTTCTTGGGAGAATTTTGAGACTTTCCCATTCATGAACATGGTTTATCTTTCCTTTAGTCAGGTGTATTCTGATGCCCTTCAATAAAGTCATACAATTTTCTCCACAGAGGTATTGTACATCATTTGTTACTAATTTATTCTAGCTGTTATATTGAGTTGGTTTTTATAATGCAAACCTTTTCTGTAGTTAATATCTATGTGGCTGGATATTTTTATATTGCATTTTTATTTAACAAACATACTAAACGCCTTTATTATTTGAAATGGCTTTTCTGTAATTTATCTTCAACCTTCTGTGTAGACATTCATAGTCTGAAAATAAATACAGATTTATCTTTTGCTTTTCTGGATTCCATTTCTGGTCTTATTTTGTTGGTTAGACAATATTGACTTGAAGATGTGATAACAGGTACTCTTGCCTTATTTCAGTCTTTTATAGGAGTCATTCTAAAGTCGAATGACTTGATATGAAAAGTGTTGTCTATTTTAGTAGACTTCTTATAGAAAAAAGAGAAGAAGCTATTTGTCTTGGAGAGAGATCCAACAGCTATTTTTTCTTTGCCTTTTATTTCAACAAATTATCCTCTTATCTTTTGTTATTTTATTGTTTTGGTTCTAGCTTCTTCAGTTGAAGATTTTGTTCATCTAATTTTCAGCCATACATTTTCATTTTTCTTTTGTTTTGTTTTGTTTCTCATTTGATGAAAGCATTTAGTATTAGAAAGTTGCCTCTTGGCACAGCCATAGTTGTATCTGCGGAAGTTTTGATGTGGGAGATGGACATTCAAGGCTGCTGTGGGTTTATGCAAGTCACTGTACAAAACTCTAGGGGGCACCACTCACACTATAGTATATCTCAATGCATCCCTAAGTGTTGTGTGGTACACAACACCAGTAGCCCTATCTGGTAGCCCTATGTCCACTGCTAAATATTTTGTGATCTCGATTGTGATTGAGATTTATTTCACAATGGATTTTAAAATTTCCAAACAAATGGAGGTTTTGATTATCTTTTTATTTTTGGATTATAAGATGATTTCACTATGAGGTTATGCATATTACTGAAACTTTCTTTTGATGTGATATTTAGTTAATTTTAATAAATATGGCATATATGACACAGTCTATTTTAGATGTCAATATTTATTTCTTTATATCATTATTGATAAATCTGTTATATCTTCTATGTAGATTATTTCTTTTATTATTATCGTGTGCTTTTTATTTTCTTTCTTTCTTTTCTTTTTATAGAGACAAGGTCTCACTATGTTGCCCAGGCTGGTCTCAAACTCCTGAGCTCAAGTGATCCTCTCGCCTCAGCCTCCCAAAGTGCTGGGATCACAGGCGAGCACCACCACACCTCACCACTTATTTTCTTTTAATGGTTTGATCTTTTAAATCTGCTTTGTCTGATATTCAGAATGTTTTATCAGCTTTTTAAAATTAAGATTGACATCTTTTTTCCCATTCTCCTTGTTTTCTCCTGTTCAGTTGATTTAGTGGGGTTTCTTGTGTTTCTGTGATTTAGGTGGTTTTCCTGTAAGCAGCAGACGGCTATATTTTATTTTGCTTTCCTTTAATCTAGGCTACAATCCCTTTAAACTTTTAAATTTGAGATCATTTTAAATCTACAGGACGTTGGATGTTAAAATACATATGGGGAGCCCCAAGTACCTTTCATCCAATTTCTCCAATGGCAACATCTCACATAACTATCCTCAATATAAAAACCAGGAAAGGCGGGGCACAGTGGCTAACGCCTATAATCCCAGCACTTTGGGAGGCTGAGGTGCATGGATCACCTGAGGTCGGGAGTTCAAGACCAGCCTGACATGGTCTCAACATGGAGAAACCCTGTCTTTACTAAAAATACAAAAATTAGCCAGGCATGATGGTACATGCCTATAATCCCAGCTACTTGGGAGGCTGAGGCAGGAGAATTGCTTGAATCCGGGAGGTGGAGGTTGCAGTGAGCTGAGATCATGCCATTGTACTCCAGCCTGGGCAACAAAAGATAACTCCATCTCTAAACAAACAAACAAAACCAGGAAAATGGCATTGGTATAGTCTGTAGAGTTTACCTAGTTATTCAGTTTGCATATTTCACCAGTTTAAATGCACTCCTTTGTGTGTTTGTGTGTGTTGGGGGGTGGGTTCTGGCAATGTTATCACATGTAGTTTTGTCTTACTACCAACATAATCATGATACAGAACTTTTTCATCACCACAAGTTTCCTTTGTGCTAGCCCTTTTCTAGCACCCACCCCTCCCTCCATTCTTAACACCTGACAATCACTCATCTCTTCTCCATCTCTGTAATTTTGATATTTCAAAAATGTTATACACAGTAGGTAACCTTTTGGAATTGGCATCTTTCACTCAGCAATATTCCCCTAAGATTCATCCATAAGTGTATCAATAGTTTGTTCATTTTTATGATTGTGTAGTGTTCTTTGGTATGGATATACCACAGTTTGCTTAACCCTTCACTTATTGAAAGACATTTGAGTTGTAGCCAGCCACTCATTTTTGGGGTACTATAAATAAAGCTGCTATGAATATCATGTATGGGTTTTTATGTAAATGTAAGTTTTCATTTCTCTTGGATAAATGCCCAAGAATGCATTTGTTGGGTCATATGGCAAACATATGTCTATAATCTACTTTTTAAGAGGCGAGTTTGATCCATTTACTAATAAAACATCCTAGTTTTTGTATGTATGAAATGTTTTAAATTTGGCCACTTGGAAGATAGTTTAGGTGA